>NC_056733.1:1607055561-1607140561 GCF_019279795.1 Protopterus annectens | reverse complement strand
ATGGAAAATAAGGTACTGGTAGAACCACTCTACCCGAATATCACGGGGATAACAGAATATAAGTCTTTGATGTCAACTGTCACTATGGTCAAATTCTCATCAAATAAATCATCAGATATTGTCATTAAAAAATCCCAAGAGTCTTTTAAAATAAAAGGGTTACTCACAAAGATACCTTCAATGCAACTGTCAATGTACTCAGCCAAGAAAAAAAGTCTCTGAGGCTTTTGCATCAACAATCAGATGCACTGGTGGATCAGTGAGGCTTTGGTGAATTTTTGGGATTCCAAAAATTGTGAGGATTTTTGGGTTCTGGACTATGACAAAGTTAAATACCTCCCTAGTAATCTCTTGATTTAGTAACAACTCATTCAGCATAAATCAATATTTCTATACGCTATATTTAACTGATTTAATGAAACTTCTTCATATACACCAGTAAAAAGTAAATTCAACATTCTATTCACGTAGTAGTTCGTATCCATGACTACCAGCCCCCCACCTTTGTCCGGTTTCATCATTCTTATTTGTTTGCTTTTAGAAATATCATGCAGTAAGGCCTTTTCTTCCTTACTCATATTAAGTTACTGTGGTACACTAACAGGGGACTTCAAATATCCTTCTCACAAAGTTTCTCAAATAAAGAAATAAATCGGATGGGGTGGGGGGTTTAAATGTACTTGATTTTTTATTATTGTTGGCTAAATAGTTGAAACCCTGCTAGGGAGTGTTCCTCAAGTAAAACGCACAATTAAGCTTTTTTAAAAATTAACAAACTCAGTAAGAAGCTCTTCTATCCTTGCTTTTCGAGTAGATACAGAAGGGGAGTCCTCTTTCAAATAAATTTGCCCAAGAAGCATCAACTTCTCCTGCGCTAAAATGAAATATTTTAAAGCCACGTTTACCACTGACTGTTTTAGTATTCATTACACTGTTTGTTGTTGTAACAACAAAACATCTATTCTGTTTCTGTCAACTATTTGTATATAATGGACTTGGATTCTTTAAATGTTCAATGGTCTTTAATTTACTGGCCAATTGTTTTCTAGATTATTAGATTAGTGTGGTTATTTAAGGGAAAGAGGGGGGAGTGTTTTTGTTATTCTGAAGAAGTCTGTTATTACAAGACGAAAGCGCAAAGAAAACACACACACAAACACATATAACTAAAGAATGACTGCTCAACCTAAAAGGCAAGGAACCACAACAAAAAACAAAAAACCTTGCTTGCAAACTTCAACCAGAGCTCTCGTTCCACTTTAAACAAGGAAGTACATCATAAATAAAAATGTAAAAACATCAATCACTGTTAAATATCCCACTTTAAAATACTAAATCAATCCTCTGCTTTCAATTAGGTCTATAACATCATCACTTTAATACACCACACTAAAGCTTAAAGTGCGAAATATAATTATATGCATACCTAAGTGAAGTTAAGTTTAAAAATATTTAAAAAAATGAATAAGCATTATAGACACTTTTACACATTATAAATATATTAAGACACAAAACCATGCGCAGAGTCAAACGGCTGTATCCAACAAATCCACAAACTCTCCAAACAAATTAAATTAGTAAGCGCTTTCGCAGATCTACCATCCGCTTCATCGAGTCTGATGAAGCGGATGGTAGACGCGAAAGCGCTTACTAATTTAATAAACTCATTTGCTTTTCTACTGGTTTTGACCTCCTTTGGCTTCACATTTAATGAATCCTGTGTTTGTGAACTTTGGACCAACTTCATGACCACGCTGACTTTGTTTGTTGTTGGATTAGCTGTTGAATGATACTTTATGCTGCTGCTGTTTCCTTTGGATTACTTACAGGACCACGCCTATCATACTTGTTGATGGACTAGATTTTTAACAACTTTGTCACTGTGCCTCCTTCACCAGAAGTTTTCTAGTATATTTTGGAAGTGACTTTCTCGTATGTTGTTGGTTTGCTGTTTGGAGAGTTCGTGGATTTGATGGATACAGCCGTTTGACTCTGCGCATGGTTTTGTGTATTGTTACATTTATTTTATCCATTGCAGTAGCAGAGTCCAAGCTCCGTTGGCTTGGTGTGTTCTTCTTTTTGGTCTACATTATAAATATATGTTCTATTTAAGTAAGCATTTTACATTAATGTGTTTGTTTAATCCCGGATATCTGTCGGCCCTTACGAAAACTTGCTATTTCATTTCTCTTTCTTCTAAAACTTTATTACAACTTCCAATAAATTAATATTATTTACCTGTTCTGACAGAGAAATGAAATTTCCGAAAATAAACACACTCTTGGCTGTGTTTACTTAATGAATTAGTAAGATCTTAATCCTTAGGGTCTACATTATGACACTGAAACATCGTAATATCGAACACCTAAAGACTGACAAGTATTCAAATAAACGCATTTGCTCGATTCGATGAATACTTACAGGGCAAAGATGTAGTTGGCCAACTACACAATGTTGCCCTTTTCTCCAATCTCAGAGTTGGTATATTTAGTTAGCGGGGAGGGTGCAGCCCCCCCCCATGGGGGTGGGCTTGTTTTAGGTTAAGTTAGCTCAGTTGGATTGCAGGGCAAGTGTTTGTTTGCCCTGTAAGTACTCACTGATTCGTGGAAATGCGTTTCGATGAATACTTGTCGATCTTTAGGTGTTCAATATTATGTTTCGACATCGTGATACAGACCTTATCCTTAATTGCATTTACATGTTCTCCGATTCTGGTCTTTAACTTATGCATGTTTTTCCCAATGTAAAATTGACTACATGTACTGCATACAGTACAATAAACTATATTTTTGCTTTGAAAATTATATAAGCTGTTAGTTTGAACAAAGGTATTTAAAATGTCCAAAGTAAATAGTATTAAGATTATTGACAAATCAAATTTACGTTAATTGACCCCAGTGCTTATATGGAATCCTTTACTGCCAAATGATATGCCCATGTGGATAGATGTATAGATACAGCTGTCTGCCTATGAATTAAATGCAATGCCAAACTCAAAAAATTAATCCATATGGTAAAACCCATATACAAGTAGGCTCTATAATAAAATAAAAAAATAACTGCATATAAAATTAAATGTAACACTCAAGATGAAAATAACTCTGGCTAAAGTTAACAAGGGACTCGAGACCTTGATCAAATCAACCAAAGCGAGACAGGAGGTAAAGATAGTCACCCCTGCAATATACAGCCATAAAGTCTTCTTTAACAATGTTAGAAGCCTTAGAAACAATGTTGAGCAGTACACAGAAATAATAGCAAATAATATCACATACTCAGACCCACAAGACATAATTAACCTACTAGTGGGTAAACTTGGTACTAATTTCAACCCCCTAATCTCATACCCCCTTCTGCAACCACCAACACTTCAAGGCACTATTTAAGGCCACAAATGCTACTTTCTATGGGATTTCCAAGATGGCTGCACACTGAGTAACAGCTTAATTTCAGTTCTTCCAATGTGAAGACAGAAACTCAGAAGACAGCCAGTGAACCCATATTTCCTGGGTAAATTTCATTAACTGCCTAGATACCAGCCAAAAAAAAAAAAAAAAAATCAGAGCACCTGAAAGAAAATTAATCACAAAAGGCGAGGAAAAACTGACTGGGAAGAATTCTGCAGCTGTGCAGGACAGGACTTCCAGTAACCTAGAGAAAAAAAAATAAATAAGTAGTTAAATGTACTCAGAGCTGATTAAAATAAACAAAACACTAATGGAGCATATCAACTCAAACAACAAAAGGCTGGAAATAATGGAAAAAGCTTTAAATAGATATTCAGACAAGGTGATAAAATTGCAAAAATCAGAGTTAGAAATAAAGAAAAGGCTGGCTGAATACGAGACTGCTCAAGAAGACATGTTTCGGAAAATAATAGAATTAGAGGACAGACCACGTAGGGAAAACCTGAGATTTTCTGTTGTACCAGAGAAGCTGGAAAAGACTGTATTCATTTTGTGAAACCACAAATAAGCAACTTGACTGGTATACCACAACAGGAGTTAACAGAAAGGGCACATTGTGTGTATGCTCCAAACCTGGCCATGAGAAAGCAACCTAGACCTTTAACAGTAAAGATGCAATCCTATCAGCAGCAGAAGGACTTGATTCTTACAAAACTGTGGCAGAAGGAGAAAATACTACAAGTGGGAGACAGAGTGTTTGTGGAAAATGATTACTCACTGTAAACCAGGCAGAAGAATTAATTTATTCCACTAATCAGGGAATGTCGAGAAGCAGGCATGAGATTCAGACTGATATACCCAGCTATCATCAGAATATTCTTTCCTAAATTGGCAAAATCATTTTTGATGCAGAATGTGTTGAGAAAATACAAAGGTCTGTCCAACAAAAAGTGAGCTGTGAAACAGAAGGAGATTCTGTTTCTTGTTCTTCTGGTAATAAAGACCAGACAGAGACTGTGCCAGTGAAACCGTTTCCAATGTTTCAATAGAAAATGCTTAAGAGACAGAAAAGAAGCACAAGACTCAACTAGAGGAACCAAGAGTACGTTGGAAATGAAGCACAGACTGGATTTGGGAGATGGGAGATAAACATGAAAAAGACCAACAACTCAGAAACTGACAAATAAATGTGGAATTACAAAGCATTAGTTATGTTTGCGAAACATGACAGAACAAGAAAACTCAGAAATATTGGACTTTTTCTGACTTTGTTAAACTTGTGGGCAACCATATGCTGTGTCATTAACTAAAACAAAATTTTGTTCTTAACAGTAATATTTTTATAGTGCAAGATATATTCTGCATGCTATAAAGTAAAGTTTCCTCTGTTATTTTCAAGTGTAATGGGATACTGAAGTAAACCACGCCTCTGTTTTTCCCTTTTCTTCACTTTCTCCTTGTTCAGTTCTGGTCAAAAAAAGAGTATGATTCAAGAAAAAAGCGTGTGCTTTTTCTTGTTCTTGCATAGGGGAATGACTGGATTAAGGCCCTTGGCTTTATTTAGAAACAAGTTTTAAGAGAAAAAAAAATAAAAAAGAATATTGAATATAATAAAACTTTCCTCCAGCAAATAAACAAAACAAATAAATACTTGCAAAAGCAGCTCTGTATCTGGTTTTCATATCTCCATGGAGCCAATCTGATAAAGAGCAATAAAAACAAAATACTTCGTTATTTTAATGGCTTTCTTTCATTCGCTAGCAGATAATGTTTTCTGAAAGCATTCAGGTGTTCTCTCATTCTGGGAGAGCAAGATAAGACAAAACCAGCCAGCACTTAGAAGCACAGGCTGTACCATGCATCTTAGCAAGTCTGGGAAATTAGTTGTGTGTGTTAGTATTAAATTAATAGGTTTTTAGGGGTGTACTTTTTTTTGTTTTTTTGTGGGCTTTCAACAAAACAAAAAGTTTTTTTAAGATGTGACATAGGCATAAATGGACATGACAAAAAAACAACTGTATAAAAGATGAACCTGCCAAAAATTAGTGCATGCATGTAACAGAAATATTTGGCCCTAGATACTTAGCAGAAAAGCTGTTACAAATAAAAGGTGGGAATAATAACTTTTTAACATAAGGATGCTTTCTATATTATTTTTAAATGGTATTGGTCGCACAGATATATACAAAAAAGAAAGAGTAGTGAACTATATTTAAAAATGTACAGTGCAAATAGCTATGCCACAGGAGACACATTTGGAAAGAAATGAATGTGTGAATTTGATAAAGAAAGGTTTTCAGGGAGGCTATTTAGTGGAATGCCAGGGACAAGGGAAAAAAGGAGTACTTGTACTAATTGCAAGAGGAGTTCCAATACTGATAGAAGAGAAGAAAAAAGATAATAATGGTAGATTTTTAGTACCAAGGGGCTACAGCCAAAGGAGGAGGATCACATAAGGATGTATTTATATTCTACCTAAAACTGCTATAAATGGAGCTTAAGAAAATTCTGGGAGAAATAATCAGCATTCTGCATGGAATATTACTTACAACTGGTGACTGGAATTTGATTTGCAGCAGTTAAGATGTGTCTGAAGGACCCAGAGGGGAATATAACAAAGAAGGGTAGATTCTTGAAGAAATTTTGAAAATATTTGCATGGAAGATGTGAATTCAGTAGTAGGAGTTTGGAGTGAATTTAAATATTATTCCCCAAGACATAAAAACTAGCCTAAGCTAAACATAACTTACATTTCACAGGAAACTGTGCATTTGATTTAAACTTCTGACATGCATCCATTAACTATAATCAAATCATGTGCCAATAATAACTAAAATAAAAGTGCAGGGTAATGAAATAAAAATAAGACCGTGGTGCTTTCCAACCTATCTGTTGAAAAGACAGGAATGTATGGAATTGGGTTGTGAAAATTATTCAGAAGTTATTAAAATAAAAATTTCTTCGAAAATATAGATATGGAGTGGGATAAAATTAAAGTGGAGTTTAAAAGTAGGGGGAAATAAAAGAAAGAGAGATATGGTTAAGAAGTAACCGGAATTATTGAGAGTGACTGACAAATGTTAAAGTATTGTAGAATGGGGGAATCTCACAGAAGAAGAAGAACAGCAATTCTAGAATGCTACACAGAAAATAATGGATTACCTTGATAACATGATGTGTTTAGAAAGACTGCTGTTAAGTAACTGTTTTTGATAACACACCACAGCACAAAAACTTTTAGCTCAACATCTAAAGCAACAGAAGGTAGATAGGTTGTTATCAAGCTTAAGGAGCCTATAAAAGGGAAGATAAAAGTTCCTGTAGAGGTACTAGAATTCTTTTCGGAAATTTTACAAAAGTCTGTATAAGACAGAAATATGGAGATCAAGAAAAGGTACAAATGGAAGGATTTATGGAAGAATTAAATATGCCATGGTTAGAGGTAGATGAGGCTCAACTACTAACAGGACAGAAGGAAAGGAGACAAAAATGGTTATGTATAAGCAATCCACAGGAAAGTCTCCTGGAATAGATGGCATTCCTGTGGATATTTGGATGCTAGGAGGGAAAAAGCTGGTAAAGATCTGGAAGGTTTTGTTTAATAGTATTTTAAGAGGAGGAAAAGCACCAACATCCTGGAAGAAAGCGGTCATAGCTGTAATACCTTGGAGGGTAAAGACCCATCAGATCCAGCTTCATACAGGCCCATTTCAATCCTAAACCATGATTATAAAGTGTTATGTCTATAATGGCTAAAAGAATGTCAAAGGTGATGCCAAAATTGAAAGATATGGATCAATGTGTTTTTGTGGAGGGAAGGCATATATTTGACAACATTAACAGAACATGGATGATCCACATGGAGGCTGAACGCTAGAAAATACAAACTGTCATTGGTGGGTCTTGATACAGAGAAAGTATTTGACAGAGTAAGCCGGGGGGTTATGAGCAGAGCAATGGAAGCACATTCCATGATAAAATTACAAGGCTGATTAGGAGGATATATGAGGGATCGGAGGTGATAATTAAAGTGAGTAAGTTGCTCTCTGATCATTTCTGTCTATCTAAGCAGAGGAACCAGACAAGGGTGTCCTCCTTCTACTTTGTTATTTGCATTATATTTAGAACCATTGGCAAGGAAAATAAGAGACTCAGAAATTCAAAGACATAACTGGTATGGTAGTCAAGAAAAGCTGGCTCTATTTGCAGATGATGATATTTTATACCTGATAAAACCAAAAAGAACATTTCAGTGTTGTGGAATATTTTGAGACAGTTTCAGATCTTTTCAGCTGCAAAATTAATGAAGCTAAAACAAAGCCAATACCTCTAAATTATGTACCTGTACATGAACTGGATTAACAATATCCATATTTATGGGGACATGATATAAGGAAGTATTTGGGAGTAAGGATTAAAAATGATTCCACTGTAGCAGCTAAAGATATAAGAGACTAATAAGATAATAAAATAACCAAGAAATTGGAAGCTATGTTATAATGATAGCAAGATATAACCAGTTAAAATATTTTTAGCCCCTTTAGTTTTATACAAAGGTCAGGAATATTTTATCAACTAGAGAAGAAGTTGTGAATAGCAATTAATAAAGAATTGAAGGATTTTATCTGGGAGGGGAAGATGGCAAGAGTCAAGTGGGATACGCTGATTCTTCCAACAGAACAAGGCAGTTTGGGATTAGCCAATTTGAAGGGGTATTTCAGAGCTACACAGTTAAGGCTCCTATGCATAGCAAACAGAAACCTATAATTCAAAGTGGAAAGGGATGATGATGAAAAATGGGGAAAGATCAAGAAACAAAGAGTGAGAGTGGGATTTTAGATGCAGTTCTTTATGGAGAACAACAATAAACCACACACAATATTATATTCATAAAGCAGCAGTATTCTAAGACCAAAGCCAACATGGAAATGGAGAAAGGATATTCTGCCAATAGGGATGATTGCAATTAGGGATAGAGACAATTGGCAAGAGGGGGACTGGAATTTATTAGAGAAAACTGGCAAAAGAACCAAGGTATTGGGAGCAAATAATTAGAGAGGGAAATATAATAGAAAGCGAAGAGGCCAAGAATTTATTTGGACTGCACGCCAGAGACCGCCTTCCTCATCAAGGAGTGATAGAGAATAGACAAAGAGAAAGAAATAGGGGGAGCCTATTGAAACACCAGAACTGGTAGATTGTTTAGTAGAATCTAGAACAGAAGCTGCTGTTAAAAAAAGGAATAATTAGTACAGCATGCACAATACTGCATGATAACCATAACAGTGGAAATTTGAACAGATTGGGAAGAAAAATTAGATAAGCAACTCACAAAGAAACAATGGTGGCTATGAAGAAACAATGGTGGATATGTGTATGTCTCCCAAATATGCAACCATGCCTAGAAGATTTAGGATCTTTGCTTGGAACCATTTGAATAGGTATTTTGTATACTCTAAGTAGGCTCCAAATAATTTTTCCACAGATAGACAGCAAACGCTGGAGGTGTGATGGGAAAGAAAGAGGTAACTGGGAACATATTTTCATGGAGTGTAATGAGTTGGCAGACTTTAAAGATTCCCAGCAGACCGCTCTGTCAGAGATACTGGGTGAGCAAATTAGTGTAACTAAGGAAAGGATTTTTTTGAGCTATGACACAGAACTAAAATTGCCTAGACATAGTAAGGCCTTGCTGAGTCTAAAAGTCAAGGCAAACTGTACTACAAGTAGTGAATACAGTAACAGAGATAAACTGGAATTGGGATCTTTAGAATGAGAGGGAGGGTAGAGGAATGGTGAGGATGCAGGGAGTAGAGTTGGTAAAGGTGGACAAGTTTAAGTACTTGGGATCAGCAGTTCAGAGTAATGGTGAATGTGGAAGAGAGGTGAAGAAGAGAGTACAGGCAGGGTGGAATGGGTGGAGAAGAGTGTCAGGAGTGATTTGTGACAGACGGGTACCAGTAAGAGTGAAAGGGAAGGTCTACAAGAGGGTAGTGAGACCAGCTATGTTATATGGGTTGGAGACAGTGGCAATGACAAAAAGGCAGGAGTCAGAGCTGGATGTGGCAGAGTTAAAGATGTTAATATTTGCACTCTGTGTGACTAGGATGGATAGGATTAGGAATCAGTATATTAGAGGGTCAGCTCATGTTGGACAGTTTGGAGACAAAGCAAGAGAGACGAGATTGCGCTGGTTTGGACATGTGCAGAGGAGGGATGATGGGTATATTGGGAAAGAGATGCTAAGGATGGAGCTGCCAGGTAAGAGGAAAAGAGGAAGGTCTAAGATAAGGTTTATGGACGTGGTGAGAGAGGACATACAGGCAGTTGGTGTGACAGAGCAAGATGCAGAGGATAGGAAGAAATGGAAAGAGATGATCCGCTGTGGCGACCCCCAACGGGAAAAGCCGAAAGATGATGAGAAGGATCAAATTACATAGAAAAAAATGGGAATTTTGGGAAGAATACATGCAGAGGAGGAACTAAGCATTCTTACCTCCTTCTTTTTTTGATTCTTTACACCCATTCTTTTTCTTCTTATATCTAACACTCTAAATTATCCTCTATATAACTGTTTCTGTTATTCCATATGTAATAAAGGCATACATAAATATTTTTTTTCAACTTCCAATGAAGTTGTAATAGGGTAATTAAGTTCTTTACTTTTATCTTTCTTTGCTAAATCTCTTACTGTACTCGAATACTATTACATCCTGCCATAGGCTTAAAGTACATTGTTTTTTCTATTATTAATTTGTATGTTATTTGGTACATTTTGTTTATTTTTACTTAAGTAGTATTGTAGCGGAGCTTTTCTCCCCGGGCCTCCACTGAAAATGGACATGTATCCAGTTGGACTAGCCCGGTAAACAAATGTAAAATAAAATAAATAAATAAATAAAAGAAGGCAGGATCTGAATGAGCTATGTAATGTTTAACAGACAATGACTGGACAGATAAGCGAAGTACAATGTTTGCAACTAAAATGATGTCAATATGGTTTGTGATGTATAATGTTTGCAACTAAATTGAGTCAATATGTTTTGCTTTCATTTTGCCTATGTCATATGTGATAATTTACTAAAGATGTTTCTTATTTAAAACAACAAATATAACACGACTCAATAGAGGAAACAAATTCATAACAACGTATTCCCCGCCTATGGAATAGGTTAGCACTACAGGTCAAACTTTAAGGTTAGTCTTGATGACTGGATAGGTAGACACAAATTTAACATATACAGCCTCGCACGATTTAGGAGGGGTGCACAATTAAGTGCTTAAAAAAAGGGTTGCAGAAAAACTTTTAAGTGTGTCTACTCAATGGTGCATATAGCGAGACATCTTATACTTCTCAGGACAACCGTCTAATATGCTTATGTTCTTCATTTTGAAAGACTTGCTAAGGCTGGACAGATCCAAGATTGTCAAAGACCTCATTTCATTAGCACCAGACAAAAAATGGATAAAGGCTCCGCTCTACTGAAGTGAAAATGGATCAGTTCTATGAACAAACTGGTTAATATTTCTCTCACCCGATGAAAAGGGAATTGCTGTCTTTAAAATCAGCCGAGGTAGAAGTATGATGTAAAATTATTTTGTAGCTCATCAAGAGAGTCCCTGTAGACCAGGACTGACAAATTAGTTTCTCAGTTTTAAAAGCATTTGAGGATTCCTTCAAAAGCAACCTTCATCGTCTTTATCTTTGCCTGGGTATTTTGCATGAGGGACCCCCCCCCCCGCACCAAGTCATTTACTGGGATTATCTGTACAGAAGGATGTTCAACAGGTTATCTCAAAAGAACAATCCTCAAGAAATATTGCTGAGCTAAAGAGCCACATTACAAAAAATAAATTTCTTTCCTCAGTCTTCCAAGGAAGCAGAATCAAACTCATAGAAGCAGGTAGAGAGCAACCACAGTCCTGCATTTAGACTCAAAACTCCAAAAGAAAAATACCTGCATCCATTGGGAGGCTCGGGTATTGTAAAAACTAAAAGTTCACCCTTAATAATTCAGAAAGAGATGAAGAACCACAGAATCAGCAATCGTTTTATTTTCACCCATTACAGCAACAAATGACCTCTAGAGCCCTGCAGTGTCTATCTGAATAGTACCTAAAACACAAGTAAATGACAGAAAACTTCTAGAAATGTTGAGGATCATCTTCTCCCAATACTCTCAAAAAAGACTGTCATGCAGTACCCAGTTACAACCACATAGGTAAAACAGCAACACAGATAATCTGTACTGCTTTGCTGCAGGCAGGAAAGAATTACACGTGAAACTATTATTTTCACATCAGAGAGAAAAACATGTATTTTCTCAAAAAACTCATCTGAGCCCCCCCCCCCCCCCCTCTCCTTCAACCTATTAAACATGCACTGTATCTCTTAAGATCATGAACGACAATCTAAAGCAAGATGCGGGGGGGGGGGGGGGGGTTGGACGGTGCTGCCATTCAAAGCTTGAGAATTCTGAAGTCTTCTTCAAAACGCATGCTAAATCTTATGTCATATGTGAAGAGCAGAAGACACAGAGATCAGTTACTGTACATGGTACGCTGCAGAATAATTTTCAAAAACCTACCTTTAAGCTGCCCCCAAAGGCCAGATACAAAAAAAAATAAAAACAAGTCTACACTGACGGAAGCCTTAACTTTTGGGACCTAAATAAAACATTGAGACAGGAGGTGCAACAGGTACTATTCACTCAGAAAGTTAAAACGGTAAGAGGGGCTGTATAAAGTAAATTCGTTTACAAAGAAGAAAAAGTTTAGAATTATTTAGTGATTGCAATTCTTCCTGTGACACACCGAAACAGAGGGGAGGGTATGCTGGATGTCACCATGTTACTCAAGGATTCAGTATCCATGAGTAAGCAAAAATATTATTTGCAACTCGGAAAAAAACAAAAATTTTAAAACTTATATATGGTGCACTGTTCAATACTAATTTAAATGAAAATCACAGGATAGGGACGGGTGCAATTTTTTTGTAAACACACTGGTCCTTACACCACCACAAATTTTGTAAACACGCTAAGACACTTAAACAGAATACTTATTTCACTTGCACAAATGATCACATCTTGGAACGGAGCTACTGCTAAAAGTATTGTACTGGACACACGTATCTAAAACAATTAATCATTTTGTGTCTAGGCTTTAAGTTTAGCAAAGCGTCATAAAGACACTACCAGGGTTTCTATTATTACTATTCTGTAGAACTATACAGTCATTATTATTTATGGCAATAGGCTGATCTAATGCACTTACTATGAAGATCTGATTTAAATACATATGCTCACATGTTCTGACTTTAAAAATGACACCTGACACTCTACCTGATTTGTTCTTACCAAATAAACTTTATACACACTAGGATATCAAAAACTGTAGATTTTCAGTTCCAGAACATATTTTAAATTTTACACAAACAACTCCGGATACTTTAAGCTATAACAAACACACCACTATTAAATGTAACTCACCTGATAAGGTTTTAAAATCTGTTATAGACATAGTTTGCCTTATAAAGTTTGAGCTATAATCTACACTGTACATTCAGCGAACGCGGAAGCAACCTAAGCTGCCTTCAGAGACACCAAACTGCGACGCTGCGATTCATGGGAAAACTTCCCATTTCAGTGACGTTATTATCTCATTCCGCCTAGCAGCTGGGGTGTTTTGTTTGTGGCGTCTGCGTACTCCCCTTCTTTTACCGTGGGTAATCTGTGGGTGTCCGGTTTTCTCACGTTCATAGACAAGCAATAGATTGATTGGACGCGAAATGGCCATAGGTATGAATGTGTGAGTGAGTGTGTGGTCTGGAAGAAATACTGCGGTAGGGTTAGTCATAGGCAGTTCTTCTCAACTATACAGATATTTTTGTCTCATATTTTTGATCTGTTCTTCATAAAATAAATAATTATGTTTTTTTGACAAATAACTGTGACAATCTAAGGATTAAAATAACTAAATATTTATTTTACATTTGTTGACCGGGATAGTCCGACTGTCCACTTTCAGCGGAGGCCTGGGGAAAAAAGCTCCAATCATACAGACAAAAACATATATACATGCTAAGGGTTCTACGGGAGAAAAAGCTCCAATTGTGCAGATAAAACATACATCCCAAGCAACACATAAATAACAAGCAGATATTACAAGTAAGTATGGTGTGTTCCTCCAGAGGGATCAACAATTTTAACAGTATGTAGTAGAATATAAAAAATAAACAGGTGGATTACAGCAACAATGTATTGCAAAGAAATGCACAGAACAACATTGCCATTGTAATCATTTGTGAGCAAGAAGCTAGTACTTTGCTGTTGAGTTAGGGAGTTATGGGGATTAATTGGGGTTGGTACATGGACAGAGCCAGTGCCTTTTATGATACTGTTTGAGGCCTTTTTTAAAAAGGCTTAGAGAGGGTTCCAGGGTAATGTCCACTGGAAGTAAGTTACAAGCTTTCCCAACGGAGTTGGCAAATAGGGAGTCACCAGCTGAGTTATTAGCTTTCAGTGTTTGGACTAACAGCTTGTTGGATGAGCGTAATGGTCTGGAGTTACTGTATGGTTTTATGATAATTTTAAGGGCGGGGGTGTTTTCGGGTTGGTTGAGAATATTATGTGCTACTGTTAGCTGATTAAACTGTATTAAGCTGCAGTTCTAGCCACCCTAGGAGATTGAAGTTGTGGCAGTGATGTGTCCTATATGTTGATCTAGTGGCAAGTCTGGCAATATGGTGGTAACAGTGAGAGAGTTTGGTAAGCTCTGAGTTGTTTAGATTACAGAGTATAGGGGAAGCATATAGAAGGGTGGAGAGAAGATGAGAGCGGGTGATAGTGATTCTAGCTAAAGGGGTTAGAAAATGTTTATTTCTATATAGTGAGCCGAGCTTTTTGTTGATGGTTTTGATAGTCTTGTTGATGTGCAGTTCGAATTTGAGATTATTATCTACTATTACTCCTAAGAGCTTGGTTTGGATATCTTTCGAAATAGAGGTACCATTGTTTGATGTTATAGTAAAGGAAATTGGGGGAACGTACAAGAGAGGGTAAAGAGCAACAGTTTGGTCTTATTGGGATTCAACAGAAGACGGTGATTAGAGAACCATTTTTCAACCGTGTTGAATGTACTCTGGGTTAGGGTTTGCAGGGCTGTTGGGGAGGTGGCTGAGCAGATCAGAGTTGAGTCGTCTGCATATTGGATACAGGATGCATCTGGGATGGCAGTGTGTAGGTTATTGATAAAGATGGAAAAGAGTAGAGTACCTAAAATGGAGCCCTGAGGAACTCCAGGAGTGAGAGGTAAAAGAGTGGATAATTTTCCCTGCCAAAGTACTGCTTGTTGTCTGTCATTCAGATAAGATTGGAACCACTGTATAGTATGGTTGTCCAGGGAAATAGATTTCAGAGAGTGGATGAGTAATTGGTGATTGACCATATCAAAGGCCTTTGAGAGGTCTAGGAAGAGGGCTGATGACATCAAGTTATTATTTCTGTTTAGATTTATGGCATTGGTGAAGGAAAGGAGAGCTGAGGTAATGCTATGATGTGGCCTAAAGCCATGCTAAGAGACAGCCAGTGTATGGTTCTGAATGAGGTGGTACATAATTTGTGTGTGGGTGCACCTTTCCATTATTTTGGCCAGTGGTGAAAGAATGGAGATGGGTCTATAACTGGATAATTCTTTGGAACGTCTACCTTTGTGGAGTGGGATAACGGGATATTTTCCAGATTGGCGGGGGTAGAACCAACAGTTAGGGACCTGTTGATCAGGATAGCTATGGGAAATGCTATGACATCAGCAGCTATGTTTAAGAACTCTGCTAGGAGCAGGTCAGCAGATAGGGTGGTGGGTTTAAATTTTTTGATTAGTGATTAAATTAGAGTCGTAGCCACAGGTTGGAAGTTGAAGGGGGGATGAGTAGTGGGTGTGTTAGTGGAGGAGCTAGTCAAGAGTGTATTAGTGGTGGAGTTAGAGTGCATGGGATTGAGTTGGTTAGCGAGAGTTTGGATTGTTTCAGTGAAGAAATTATTAAAGACACTAGCGACATTTTCAGGTGGATTTTGGTTGTAGTTTGTTGGGGTTGGAGTGGTAGATTGTCCTGGATGAAGAAGCTGGTTTATACCTGCCCAGAACTTTTTGGGATTGTTTTGGTGCGTCTGCTGCAGGTTTTGGTAGTAGCTTTTTTGTCTTGTTGAATGGATTTTTTTTTGTGTCATTCTTAAGTTGACGGTATTTTAGTTGGTCGAGAGGGGTTTAGTTGCTCGCCAGATGGCCCAGGCCTTATTTCTAAGTTTGATTTTTAGTTTGGTTCCCATAGTGAGCCATGGTGCTACTGCTGTGGTGGTGCTGCGGTAGCGTTGTCGCCTCACAGTAAGACATTGTCCTGTTCGATTCTTGTTGAAGGTTGTGCATCAGGGCCGGCAACTCGGCACGTAAAAATCTACTGCCAATCATTAGCGGACCGGAGTTCCACTGTGACGACCCCTAACCGGGAAAAGCCAAAAGACACAACAAGTGAGCCATGGTGCTGTATTTGTTTAAGTCTTAATATTACGAGATGGGGCATGGGAGTCCAGGATGTTTAGGAATTTAATATTAAAATATGCCACTGCCTCTTCCAGTGGTATATGTTTTAGGATTGACCAGTTGATTGAGTTAAGTTCATTTTGGAAATTTACAGGATTGAAGTTTTTGGTATTTCTGACTGTTCTACAGGTGGGCTGATGGGAGTTCTCACCCTTATCCTTAATAATGTAAGTTAGAGAGTGATCACTTAGGTCATCAGGGAGGGTACCAGATTTATGCAAGTGGTGATGACTGTTGATAAGAATCTAATCAAGAATACTTTCTCTATTGTTGGGTTTGCTGATCCTAGTAGGAGCCATTATAATTTGACTGAACCCAAAGAGATTTATGTGGGTGACAGGGGGTTCAGCTGCACAAGTGGACCAGTCAATGTTGAAGTCACCAAGCACAATGGTTTCTTGGGGGATGTGTTCTAGGGTGGTTATATTGTTCCCTGGGGGAATGTAGATACAGACAATATTTATGCATTTGTTGTGGTTAATTAGAAGTTTAGCTATAAGGATTTCAGCATTATTAAATGGGGGTGGCTGTATGGAATCTCTATTAACACTTAGTGTGTTTCTGTAGAGAACTGCTATTCCCCCTCCCTTTTTAGTAGTGCAGTCTAATTGGTGAATATTATACCTTGGTGGTAATATCTCATCATCAGCAGTAGTAGGTTTTAGCCAGGTTTCTGTGAGACACATTATATCTGGGGAATGGTCTGCTAATAGGGCATGTAGGTCATGTATTTTGTTGTTTATGCTTCTGTTTAGGTGAAAGGTGAGAAGAGAGTTAGAGGTTCTATTAAGTGGTAGAGTAATGGTGGGAGTATTGTTGTAGGAGTTAGTGGCACTGTGAGAAGAAGGGCCAGGGTTGGGATGTATGTCCCTGTCGACTATGAGGTTGTAGTGAAGTTTGATAATGAATTTTAGAAATATATGTATAAGTTTTAGATAATGTTTGTCTTTGTGGTTGGAGTTTAGGGTTTTAATTGGGCGGTGATTTAAAGGGGATGAGAGATTAGATGTGTTGGGGATAGTTAGATAAGATGTGTTATTAGAGAAGTTAGGGGTAATGGTGTGATGAATTGGGTAGTGGAATCCATGGTAGTACTGGCCTTCATAGGCGGTGAGGAGGTAAAGGATAGGTAGTATAGACATCAGAGAGATAGCCAGTGAATGCTTAGATGCTGATGTATAAAGAGTCCTAGACATTTTTAGGACTTGAGGTTACCTGGGTATAATAAGAAGGAAGGAATAAAGAGTTGGGGGGGGGCATTGGTGGTTAGAGATAATTAGTATGAGGAAAGAGGCGGGGTAACCCTATGGTGATGGGAGATGCTGATTGGGAGGGGTGGGGTAAGCGATGCTGATTGGAAGAAAGATGAGGGGGGGTGGCTAAGTTAGTATAACTCTAGCACTACTGGAGTGGGTGGCATTTGGGGGCAGGGTGGGGCACGGAACGAGCCTGGAGGGTGAGCGGAGCGGGGCAAGTCCGATCACAAGATTCACACGGCCTGCCTGTAAGTAGACTGGCTATGTTTTTAAATCTCTGTTTGTTGCTTTTTTATTTTCAAAGAATACACCAGTTTGCACTAAACGCTACCTGTTTGTTTATTGATTAAAGGTAGGGCAACTGGCTATATTTTTGGTAGGTTTTGGCCACCTTTAGATGGAAAGAGGCTCCCTAACTGGGGGACACCTTGCAGTACTATGGACCCAGGGCTTGCTTAAATAATTGTACACTTGGTTTACTTCAGCTTAAATAACATATGAGGGACATAGGAAACATATACTATTATGTTAATATGTTTGACAAGGAGTTATATCTACTTAAAGAAAGGTACTTTGAGTTTTACACATTATTACAAGTGTCATACTGATTCACTATGAAAGATGTGTGTGTATTGGAGGTTTATTAGTTCATTGTTTTATTATTTTTTATTTTTTATTTTTCATTTTACTTATTCTGAATGTGATTTTTATTATTCATGCACGTATTTTTAAAATTAACAAAATTATTAATTTATATAATAATCAACTAGATACACACTTTTTAAAAAATTTTTTAATATTTCAGCATTTCCATTTTATAACATTTCAGTATGCATCTTAGTTAGTACTATATGAGTGTTGGTTCTAGGGTAACATTGCTGTTTTAAGACTTAATTGGTTTTTTGGCGCCAAATCTTGTATAAATAGAATATACTGCTGTAAGGAATTGGTTCTGAAGAAATCTGTACTGTCACAGATGAAAGCGCTCAACCACAGGGATTTTTTGTGAATAAAGTGTGATTTTTGGATTTTATCGGCTTCGAAGATTTGTAAGTTTATAAGAGCAATATTTAGAATGTGCCCCTATTTTGGGCCTTTTTGCCCCCTTGGGATTTGATCAGATTTCTTGCGGTAAAATGTTGAGAGGTATGGCTCTATGATTGTCACTGTTGAAATGACACCCCAACCTCATGTGCAAAAAGGGGTTGTGGTTGGATGGCTATCATCTCATTCCAAGAAAATACTTAAGCAGTAAATATTTAATTTTTCTCAGATTCAATGTGTTTCTTTACCTTCAAGTCTATAGTCCTAAGTAAGATACATGGTTACCAATATATGTGTGCTTTAATGAAACAGTGGCCAGAAGGTCAACACTTGAGAAAGTATAAACGTAAAATAACAAAAGTCAACTATATATTGATTAAAGGGAGTACACAACTTAAGTCACTAAATCAGGGTTTTTTTTTCATTTAAATCATGTGTTCCTACTGTGGGTTTCTGGAGTGTATGGTTTTCATTTTCTTTTAAAATCGGTAGTAAGTAATGTAAACAATTTCACAAAATAAATGATGACTGCAATCTGTGTGTGTGCTTAATAATCTGTCAGTAATTAGTCTTACCTCTCAAACTCTTAGTGCAAGAATACTTGACAGTACTTGATGAAACAGGAGGAGAAAGGCCGAAAAATAAGGACAGATTTTAAATATTCTCTTATAAACTTGGAAAGCTTCTAGAGTAACAGGGCTTGTGTTATTAACATACAATTTCTGAAGGATTTGAAGTCTGAAACTCAAATGTATGTAATTATTTAGTGACTTCAGTCCTCAGATCATCCCAGTGATTTGCCAGAAAACCACAAATTTTATGAGCTAATCAAAAAAGAAGAAGCTGAAAAAAATCTCCACATTTTATTGCAGACAATTGAGTGCTTTTGTCCAGGTATACAAGGACTTCATCAGAATGAATACAAAACGTAAAGCATCATCCCCTCCTATACAGCTCAAATGGTCACATGATAAAATTTCAATTAATCAATTAAATAAGTAAATCAAACTTAATTATTTAACTACTAATTGAAGTTTTATCATATCTGTAATAAAGTGCAGAGATTTTGCTTTTTGACTTCTTTTTTGTTTTTCTGGAAGGTTTACAAATTTTATGAGGAACAGACCAAAAATATGAGGCAAAAATCTGGACATTCTGTGAAAATCTGGACAGTTGAGAAATATGTTAACTTACTATATATTATGCATGCTTTTCCACTGTACATTAATTTACACTTAATCTTATTAAAGTTAGTATAGCTCTCAAATGTCCTTGATTTTGACTCAAATTTAAGCTTTGTTCCTTTTAATCCCTCCTAGAACTGGTGACCTAACTCTCAACCAATTAGAGACATGTCTCAATAGAATCAGGGAGAGACACTTTTAAAATATTAGTACTGTTAACTTGATACATTGACAGAATAAGAGAATGCGAAATAATATACATTTTCTGAAGAAAACTAAGTCTATAATTCTAATTGTTATCATTATTTATTAAATATATCTCAAACCTTTCTCCAAAATTCACCACTTTTAGGAGGGATTAAGAGGGACAGAGCCAAAATGTGAGTCAAAATCAGGGACGTTCCTGAAAATCTGGGACAGTTGAAAGGAATGAATGACTTTTGGGGAAAAGGTGGTGAATTACATTTAATAAATAATCTCCCGGATTCATGAAGCTTGGCGCAAGGCCGGTGTAAGGCTTGCGCCGGCCGTGCGGTGTATATATGGAGTAGTAGCGCCATATGCATATTAATGAAGGCGTGCAGCCGCCACAGCCACGTGCATAGGAAACGTGTGCGAGTGCATGGGGCATAACGAAGTTGCGGAGGGAGGCGTGTCAATGTCGGCTGTCATTGAGCAACCTAAACTGCTGAATATTATAGTCCGCCTGCAGTAATAATCACACCTATCAGTGTCCGTGGAGACTGAAACGTATACAAAGCATGCAAGATAGTCCCTGCGAACAGAAAATGAAGAAGCAAACACAAATGCATGATAGGGAATAACAGGTCCCTACCCTTGAACAAATGAAAGAAAAACCGTGTGCCCATAGTCCAATGTAGTGTTGATAGCTATACCATGTGGAAGTGAAACATATCATATGCTACGGCGCCGCTAGGAGGTACGTCCAGCCCAATGGAGAGGGTCACCAGCTGACCCATAATGTGAAGGAGGGTACATAGCTGTGCAGATGTGTCCATAACAAAATACATGAGGAGAAATGTAGATATATGTAGTGACTGTATGTCCAAATCGTATCCCACAAGGGATGTAATAGTCACATACAAAAGGTATGTCTGTATCCCACATAACAAATGTGATAGGGAATAGAATACACATGTAAACGAATCAGGAGCATAGAAACAGCTACAACAATAAGGACACATGTAGGCCGAAAGGAACAGTATGACCCGTATCATCGACTAAGAATACCACCTGTCCCACTTTGCGAGCGACAGTACCGCTGCGGCCAGATGTTTCCTGACACAAGCTTGTAAACATGGCAAATGTGCAGGGATTATAGGACATAATTATCCCTCAGACGTCATGTAATAGTGGCATTAAACAGTTGTTCTCCACACGTATATTACATAAATGTCATAAGAAAAAGAATAAGCCACCGAAATGCTACAAGACTAAAGCTTAGATATAGGCAAGAGTTGTAAGTTCTATCTGCCGAACTGACCGTGGGTATGTGCCGGCGTGTAAAATGTGTTGTGTCCACCGCAAATGTTACATTGTGGCCAATTGAAAAGGTGGAAACAGTACCGTAGACTGTGGGGAGGCATTGTCCAGAACAGTCGGATATGTGGAAGGAATAGCATGGACATAGGAAAGGGTGCCATCCCCCCAATGAGTACAGCAGGTCTGCAAAACCCGTGAGTCATCGGTAGAAGCCAAACTAGTATGTGACACAGCCGAACGGGTAGTACCCGGGTATACCAACTAAGTAATGAAAGTGAAGTATGGGCGTGTACCTATGTGTGTGAGGTATAGCACATGGGAAGCAAACATGGCAGAGTAGTCCACACAACCATAAAGGTACCCAACACCTGTAGAGCAGTCAATGTGCTACTCTGGCCGTGTCATGGCCCAACAACAAAAGTAGTGAGCTATCGGATATGAGTAATTTGCATGTGAGGGGTGGATGGGTAATGGTAAAACCCGCAAAGGCGATACTGTGTCGTATGCAGAAAAGGTGAACCAGAGGTATAGGAGGGGGCAGCGGGTGAAGTGGACTTAAACACAAACACATGGAGAAACAGCTGCAAGACAAGCAGACAGGCCATAGTGTAGAACACAATCCCACAAACATGTATCATGTAAATGTGCGATCAAAATGTATAGATATGTTACCGTCACATACCCACAGGTTGGTCCTGATGGAACTGGCCATAACAAATGCAACACACCTGGCTGCATAATGGGCTACCCAGCATACCCTCCACATCACACAACCTACCCCCATAACAGAACGTCCACCAAATCCACCCGTACGTGGCCCACTGGTTCGTTGCAGACACAGCTACACATACCGACCCCTACGCATATGTAGTAGGTATTGTCACCCTAGGCAGTGTCAGGATAGCAAACCATGTATTCCCTGCATGTTAAACCCCCAGCACATTTTCATAAAGCCAAAATACATTTCAATATCGTTTTTGTGTGGAATGGTCCAATTTCTGGAATATCCCTTACGGGATAAGTAACCTGTGTAAATAGTAGAATGGGTATGACGACAAGATGTCCAATCCTGTAGATATCTGGACACAAGTCAGAACGTGAAGTAGAGGTCCAAGACACTGTCCAGACCTGAGTGGTCATGCATAACCTAGTACCCAGGATAAAACACCTTCCCGTGACGCACGTGTCCCCACACAAATATGCGGGAGAATATATTGCACACTCGCATAGTGGCAAATGGCAGAAGGGTGAGGAAGACACCCGACATTAACAGGATAACCCTGATGAAGTGTGAGGGATACCTAGTGTGTGCCGGCGTGACCGACCATACCTGACAAACTGTGTGAGCTAGATATCTGGACAGAGCTGTGAATACAAGTGAGACAAAGGTACAACAGCAGGTACAATATGCAAAGATAGCTTTTAGAAGTTATTCATGTATGTGCAGTCCGAGTACCTGGGAAGTCCACTGGGCGAAGAAGTGCCCAGTAAGAGCAGAGGCCCAGGTAGAAAAGCTCCACAAGCAATACAAGGAAATAAAGGCTACATAATGTTAAAGGTAAAATACAAGAGTAAAAGGCATACAGTCAGGAAATACACATGCATAAAATGTGCATAATAAGACAGTGCAAATCCAGAGATTTGTAGTGGTAATACAGAAATTTACAACAATGACATACTTGGAGTCAAGTGAGTGTCAGCTAAGTCTGGTTAAGCTGGAGGGTAGAGAGGAGCAGGAGTATGGAGAGCTCAGAGGAGTGAGATCCCTAGAATGTATAACAGGTGCAAGCAGGAATATATCCATGTGGATGGATAAACATAGATATATCATAGAATGACAGTTTGCACAATGGCATTAATGTCCGGAGTATGAAGTCTGAAACTCAACTATCTGCCAGCACGTCCCGACATCTGTCTCTAATGCCGAGCTACTGCTGTGCCAGAACACAACAGCGTATTACAGAGGTTCGTACCATATCACTCAACTGTCCAGATATTCACAGAATGACCAGAGTGTTGGCTCATATTGTTGTGTGACTCCGACAATCTGCGTCTGTCCGGTAAATAGGTGTGGATTGACATCACGAAATAATGAGGATTAAGTATAACACTCCACATCCCACAGAAGAGTCATGATAATGCAAAACCTAGTATTCTATCAACGTTATAAGCTTGTAAGGAAACTAGTTAAAATGTGTCCCTCTTACTCTCCCCATCATGTAGGGTTTGCGCAGATTTGTTGCTCAAAGAGGTTGAGAGGTATGGTCCGTACATATGTACAGTAACAACCCATGACATTTGTGTAATGTACAACTGCATACCTGTAGTCACATCATGTCCAAGAAAATAATCCCCGTATGAATGAATACAGGTAATAGTCAAATGTGAATGGGGAACTGTGGAGTATGGACCGTAACAACCCCACCCATAATATGTACAGCCAACAGAATAAGCTCCTGATAGGTGCCCAAACACGTGTCTATAAATACAGGTAAAATGTTCATAATAGGGAGAAGCTCCCTGTCCAGATGCTTCATCTGACATTTGAACTCGGCCAGGGAAGTTCCGTTCACCAGGCGGACAAGCCTATACCCAGATCACTACATGAACACCCTGACAATCAAAAACGTATGTGATACGACTATATGCTCTGGTGTTCTGCATATCCTCGGAGTGATTAACAATGCAGCTGGGGTCCACAGCAGTAGGCAATAGGGAATGTGTAATATGTAGTACCGCGTTTCTCACAGCAGGGGAATGGATGCCTGTGTTGTAAGTGAAGTTGTGAGACATATGTTGATGTAGCTAAGTACTATGGGTATGCATATCAATGAGGCAGAACAGCAACAGAATACTGTTTCCGGCATCCGTCCAACGTGAATGCAGTCCCGGTTGACCTACGACCACTGCCAATATCCCTGTAAAGTGTAATGAATGCGTTCGTGCTGTACACACAGTTAAATACATAAAGGTGAACCGTGTGTTTCACACCAGTCCGTAAACCGGACTACAGATATGTGTTATGGTCAGAAGTATGAAAGGCCGCGCAAGCACACATATCTATTAAACAGATGTAACCCACAACATGTATATGCAAGTGCGCCTGTGCGTGTGTGATCCGCTCACAGCATAGTAAATGAATGCTGTTTCCCCCACGTTATATATATACATGGCTCAAACCTGTTAACCCCGTAAAGTATGAAACCAGACAAAGCCATGAAAACTACTGGTACAAATAGGGACAATCCCCAGATATGTGCCAGAACAAACATAGAAAGTGGATAGAATAACGGGTGTGTCAGTAGCATGGATTCTCTGAAGGGTATGCAGTCGTAACCTGAACTGCTTGCCAGTATTTCCCAACGTAAGTCTTTAATGAAATGCCACTAAATTGCCAGATAGACACAAGGTTATGAAAAACACACTGAAGATAAAGAGGCAACCAGTCGTACATTCTGCGACAATCTGTACAGTGGAAAGGTATGGTATGGATATAGATATATGTGTATACACATAATCCACAGACGTAAACCAAAGCAAATTATGAAATGAGGACTGTACATGTATATATGTATACACAACAAACATATGTCCCGTAGATATGACATATGTACATAAATAGGCCACGGCATAGCTATTATGGGTAGACAAACAGACATGCACGAAAGGTGAATAAACCGCTGCTTTCCAAACCATTGGCCAGAAAGTGACAGTCCGGCAAGTTCTACACTTTAAACATGAATATAGGTGTCCATTGCAGGACCCCAAAAATTGATCCATACATAGTGTCAACCATCATTGATGCAAAAGAAGTGACCTCAGCAAATACGATATAGCTGTACATGCAACAGTAGCAGGTGCAAGGGTAATAACACATGTGTCGATAGAATGTATGACGTACGAACTATCTGGAGAGTGGGGAGTGCTTATAAGTGTCTCCACACTTTAGTACCGCTCACATTAAACATGTGTAATGGGTACTGTGGAGGGGTGTCAGGTATGGGAATCATGGGTATGCAGAAATGGGCCTAGGTGTTGTTTGGCACAGATTTATTAGGTCCGCCCCGTGGGAGTGATGTGGGTATGGCACACGCCTATATTCTCAATAATGGGGCAAACCATCCACTGGATATTGCGTAAACCATTGTGGGAATATGCAGGGCCCTATATCAGTGTCATGTAGGCGATTATCATGGATGGACATGCGTACGATCAAGATGGTAACCATACCTGTCAAACTGTCAGAATAAGACAGCTGCACTAAGGCATAGTACATGAAATACAAATAGGGACTATATTAGATATACCCCAGACAAAGTCAGAACGTTGATAGAATACTGGCGTAGTCAGGAATACGAATGTTATGAGTGTTACTAATCATGACATAGAAATGTCAGTCACTATTATCTAACCGCACAGTTCGTAATGCCTTGCCAGTAATTTACCAGAAAGGCACATTATTATGACAAATGTAACAAGAGCAAAGGTCAAATGTCAGGGCGTTTACCCATAATGTGTACAGGTGAGAGGTATGAAGGTAACCTGTCCAAAATACATGTACAGAACTAGTGATACTAGGTGGACAGGTGAGAAGAAAGATGTCAGGACAAATGACAAAACATGTACAAGTCATAAGCATGTACTTCGACAAATGTGAATGACAACGTATGCCCTGTGAAAGTCAATGTGGAAGGTTAATAGACTCAAAAGAAATGTGTCCCTCAGGGTGTCATGCAGTGTCACTGTTACAATGTCCAGTCCCCCATACCGTGACGTGAGCTCTGCCACTGACGGAAAGCGCAAATAATATCCAATCTGTAACATACATGATAGAATAATTAGTGTGGATAAGCACCTGTTGGCCTTTGTGAGGAATACAACCCTCTGGGTGGGTGTGTCCTGCAATATAAATGTAATGGCATCTGGCCTGTGATGCCGCCATACAGTGTGTGTATTGGTGTCAGAAAATTGATATCTTGTATCAGACACATACTGTACAGATTTACGCAGAATGTGCAGAGTTTTGCCTCATATGTTTGGTGTGTTCCTCTTAAAATCAGTACCATTCTGGCAAATTCCTGAGAACTGAAGTCATTAAATAATGACAAACATGTGAGTTTAAGACACCAAATCCATCAGAAAAGTCATACTAATGCAAAACCTATTATTGTGTCAACTATCTACGTTTGTAAGAGCAATATTTAAATTCTGCCCCTATGTGTCCCACTATCAGTTAAGGCTTTGTCCAGATGTTTGCTCTAGGAGGTTGAGTGGTATGATCAGAAACAGATACATGTGTGAGGAAACAGCATTACCGACTGCAAGATAACTCAGAAGGTATGAAAAGCGCTGCAGTAGGACGTTCAGTACTGTCCGCAGGTATGTGCTGACATGTCAAATGACACAGCAGTCTACATGAAGTACCTATAGGGCTGTCACCTTTACAAATGATGATAGTGGGACATACCCACAGCCATGCACACAGCACAAATAGACATACACACAGCAAAACTAGGCCATGATACATGAAGCCTCCGGCGTGAACGAGTAGAGTGAGAGTACAGCAAGTATAGATGTCTGCCAAGCTATACAGCAAACGCCTGTAAGGGCGTGTAACACCACCCGTAACACGAACGTTGTACGGACAATGTTGGGATTTGCAACATACCCCATTGGTATGTGAAAGCTATGCAAATATGCGATACATGAAACAGTCAGCTGTCCATGCAAGAGCAGAGTTATGCGCAGAAATTATATATATATATATATATATATATATATATATATATATATACAGACATGCACACACAGACACACACACACACGTGGCAGGGTTGTGAGCAGAACATGAACGTAACCACTGTACCACACAACAGCATTACGCAGTGACAGAACGTGCAACCGTGATTAGTAGATCACGGCAATCACACAGGCATATGTCTAGCCTGTAGACAGCGGCATCAAAGGCAAAGACGCCGCACAGATGTTATGGTGAGTGAATACTGTAAAAGCAATGTACCGTTGTCATGCAGCTGGAAACACACACACACACACACACACACACACACACACTTGGCAGAGCTGGGAGTCGAACATACACCTAACTACCCTATCACACTACAGCATGACGCATTTACAGAACGCGCTACCGAGATTACTAAACACAGCAGTCCCACAGGCATTCTTCTAGGTGCGTGTCGACATCCGCAAAGGCAAAGACGTCAGCAGGATATATCTGTGGTGTGAAGCATCTAAAAGCATAACCTGAGTCCCCAGGCGGACGGGAGCATGCGCACACACACACACACACACACACACACACATACTTGGCAGGGCTGGGAATCGAACTTACACCTAACTACCCTATCACACTACAGCATGACACATTTACAGAACACGCTACCGGGATTATTAAACACAGCAGTCCCACAAGCATTCTTCTAGGCACGTGTCGACATCCGCAAAGGCAAAGATGTCAGCAGGATATATCTGTGGTGTGAAGCGTATAAAAGCATAACCTGAGTCCCCAGGCGGACGGGAGCATGCGCACACACACACACACACACACACACACACACACACACACACACACACTTGGCAGGGCTGGGAGTCGAACATACACCTAACTACCCTATCACACTACAGCATGACGCATTTACAGAACGCGCTACCGAGATTACTAAACACAGCAGTCCCACAGGCATTCTTCTAGGTGCGTGTCGACATCCGCAAAGGCAAAGACGCCAGCAGGCTATATCTGTGGTGTGAAGCGTCTAAAAGCATAACCTGAGTCCCCAGGTGGACGGGAGCATACACACACACACACACACACACACACACAGCAGGGCTGGGAATCGAACTTACACCTAACTACCCTATCACACTACAGCATGACGCATTTACAGAATGCGCTACCGAGATTACTAAACACAGCAGTCCCACAGGCATTCTTCTCGGCGTGTGTCGACATCCGCAAAGGCAAAGACGTCAGCAGGATATATCTGTGGTGTGAAGCGACTAAAAGCATAACCTGAGTCCCCAGGTGGACAAGAGCATGCGCACACATACACACACACACACACACACACACACACACACACACACACACACACACACACTTGGCAGGGCTGGGAGTCGAACATACACCTAACTACCCTATCACACTACAGCATGACGCATTTACAGAATGCGCTACCGAGATTACTAAACACAGCAGTCCCACAGGCATTCTTCTAGGTGCGTGTCATCATCCGCAAATGCCAGGACACCAGCAGGGATTGTATAGAGCGTGTATGATCAGACATAGTACTGTCCCACGGTAGACGTACACAAACACACGGCAGTGGTGTACTCGGGGTAACTATACATGTATGGAGCACTACAACAACAATACATAGACACAGTACGCACCACAGACAGTACACCCTTCAAGATAGTCACCCAGTGTGTACTCGGTAGGCATCCATCCTGACATTGAATACGGAAATCTTTTGCCTGGATGACCACCATGGCAATACAGGATGTCAACGGCCATGCCCATGCACAGAGGGACATCACCGACACAAGGTGTCACTGGCCATGGCTGCACACCTGGTAATATACGTCAGTTCGGACTGTACTGTGTGTCGATTTACACAACGGCATACTGGGCATGCTCACACACTTAGCTGTTGCAAAGGGCCGTCTTGCATGCAGATAGAGTGTAAACACGGAAGGTCTCAGTTTGGACTGTACCATGTGTCCATCTACACAAGTGCGTACATGGACTGTACTGTGTGTCCATCTACACAACAGCATACTGGGCATGCTCACACACTTAGCTGTTGCAAAGAGCTGTCGTGCATGCAGATGGAGTGTACACACAGAAGGGCACAGTAAGGTATAACTGTCTTCACGCACAGGGCGGTCACACACACACATGCAGTGACCTGTACACACTCAGCTGCCATCACAGCTGTCACAGGTGCAGGTCACACACGTACACACCACAGTGTACACTGTAGCTGTCAAGTCATAACCATGTTGTCGGTGCAGCAATACACAGCCTTACAGTACCACAACACCATGTGACACATGACCACTTGGCTGTACAGAGGTGTACACCAGCTGTGCAGAGTACACATGTACCGACAGGGATCCAACAGGTGTTATGCATTGCAACGATACCAGTATACATGAACAGGTTAGCTCAAGACATACCATGGCCCTTACACAGCTGTGACACATGACTGTTGCTGTACACCAATGAACACACATCTGGATATGTCATACATGTGATTGTGTGGATGTGTGCATGGACTGCACACACAACACATACATGCATAGCATAGCCTTTGAAGTACCCCGTGCATAACAGTGGCCTAAGCAATGCTACGCACGCAAATGGAAGGTGTGTCCATGTCTGTTGAATGCTCACACTACAGGGGGTAGCAATGTTGACCAGGACACATACCCTTGTACTGGTTGCCAGTGACACCCGTGATATCATACCACAGTCCATGTGTTATGTATGTCAACACACATGTCCAACAATAGCAATGCATACAAACATGGCAACAGGAGACACATGTGACATCTGTACTGTGCATGCAGCAACCATGCATGTGCAGTGGCCGATGTCCGTAACATAGTTGCACCTAACTACGACATGCAGTCGCAATGCAGCCCCATCATTGACACCTGTATACGGTGACATACAAACAGCATGTATGGAGGGATGTGTGTACATAAAGTGGTGAACCACCTGTGTAGATGTATGTGTGCAGGGGGTGGCTCACAGTTGTGTCACACACCATCCTATCATGCCATGTGCAAACAGTACGCTATGTCACTATTACGTGACGGTGCTGACATAACACATACACAGCGGTCAGTTGTTACCAACTATATGTCACATGGCACCTGTAACACCTACAACCTCCCGTGTGCATATAGCAGCACAATTGCCAGACATAGCGTTGGTACACATAATGCAATCAATACCGCTGCATGTCTATCAAACGTGTCATCATATGGCAGGTGTATCATTCCCAGCACTGCCATGTGTGTCCAAATGTGTGACCAGAGATGCCACATATCGTGGGGATTATGTCCCAGTTGTTACACATCCCTGTACACCGTTGTAGAGATCTGTACATACGTCAGTGTGGGAAGCATGACGTCGGCTGGTGTGGTGCATCACACACGTCGGCTGTCTGTATATGCATGTGTGGTCACCACAGTGTGTGTGTGTATATATGTATGTCTGGTGCTTGGTGTGAGGGTGTATGCTAATATACAGTGAGAAATGATCACTAACCCCACGTGGTGACTAACCCATAATGGTGATGCAGTGCACTACCCTGTTGATGCCATAGGTCCCAGCCATACTGGCTACCTGTGCATGTTCCTTCTCTGTGACACATCGTGTGGGTGCATAGTACTGTGAGGGTGATGACCACATAGGCAAGGGTCCCCACCTCAACACTATGGGGTGTGCATTATAGTGGTGTACACCCCGTGAATGTGGCCATGTTCCCGTACTGTTACAGGGTCCTACTGCTACACAGTGTGGCCTCCAGCTACCAAGTGACACCTCACACCATCATTGGCCAGACCGCTGTGTACAACCCCTGCACCATGTCACCATACCTGTAATGTGTCCTGCTATGTATGTCACGTCTCTGTCAACTGTAGCCTGTGCCACTGACCACATGCGTCAGGTGCAGTATATGTGCGGACATCTGTGTCATGTTGGTGTTTCCAACAGTCAGGTTGAGGGTACATGTAGCATGCTGATATTGCCAGACGTGCCTGTGAGTAATCCACAGTTACACGTGGGGGACTGCAAACACTGCTACCTGTAGGCACATGCAAGTACACCATAGGAGGGAACCAGGGTATCACAACCAACATGGTGCTACAGATGTAACCAAGACACATACCATGAACACATCACAATGCATGCTGCACCTGAACTACATGGTATGACCGATGCATGTCGACAGTACACAACCTATGTCACATACACATCTCTCAGTATTCACACACAACCTCTGCAACATACACATCCCTCACTATGCATTCACAGGTAATATTACATACACCTGTCATTATTCTGTTCACCTTGTGCATCAGAATATTTGAGCATATCCCTGCACCGATGGTGTGGATGACAGGGATGCGGCACAGGCTTTATCATATGCACAGGGTGATATGTTTGCCAGGGGCATAGGCTGCACCAATGGATGACATCATGTGTGTGTGTGTAAGGGCCGGTGATTTGATTGGACATGTCTGTTCAGAATGCATGTGGATGTTGTGGAGCCCTACAGTTGTGTTTGCTGTGTGCGTGTCTGTGTGTACACAGTTCTGCCATTTGTGAGGCCTACACGGGGTATAATTGACAGCTCCAGATTGTACAGACCAGGTTGTACAGCTCACTGTGTCCGTCCATGGCCACGTGACCTGTGCTTGCCTGGGGTTGCACGGGCACTACCAGGTGGAGGTACAGAGTGGCTACTGTCCGATGACACATGTCCGCTGGAACCGTGTCCCCGCTGAGAACATCCAGGGCCACGTCCACGTGGCCTGCTGTGTCCTGGTGTGGACAGCGCAGCACCAGCTGCACTGCTGCTGCTACCGGCACTATGGGTGCGGGCATGTGAGCTGGCATGCTCACGTCGACCTACACTAGGTGGTGTTGCTGGCCTACGTCCACGTGGCCTACACCTCACTCCTACCAGATGTTCCAGCACAGACAGCTCACGCTCACGGATTGCCATGCCACAGTCAAGGATTCCGACCATGTCACCCAATTGCCTATCCAGAACATCATCAATCTGCTGTTGAGCATTTGCCAATGCCTGGATGTTGTCATTTAGGGTACGGATAGCAGCCCTCTGCAGCCTCTGCCCTTCTCTGTTCTGCCATTCAGCACGTGCCTGTGCCGCCATTACAGTCTGGAACATGCGTCTGGTGATACCAGCTGCTATGCTCTGTCCTGCAGGTGCATGTCTGCCAGAAGTCCTGCTACGAGCAGCACTGGCCACATGCCTGTGTGGCACATCTGCAGTCATTACACTGACACCATGGTGTGTAGACACACCTTCTGTAGCCACCACACGTTCCTGTTCCACGCTAACAGACGCTGACTGTCCTTCCTCTATGGCCACTGGTGATGTGGTATGTGTTGGCAGCAGAACTGTATGCGGGGAAGAGGGGGGCATAGCTGGGATGGTAACCATTGGCACAGATTCAGCCCCTGACAACCCTGCCTGTACCTCATGCATATGTTCATCACCGCTAGTATCTGTTGGACACTAACATCAGATGGACCGCAGGAGGGTAACGCACCTACATCACCTGTGAATGCAAAGAAATACTGTAAAGTACAATAGACATAGACACACACAGACACACACAGACTCAGACACACAGACACAGACACACAGACTCAGACACACAGACACACACCCACAGACACACAGACACACACCCACAGACACACACACACACACACACACACACACACACACACACACACACACACACACACACACACAGACACACCATGCATGTAATTTGACAGATGGCATGCAGCATGCCTGTGATACAGCAGAGGGCATGCAGCTCAGACATTAATAGTGTTAGTAAGCATACCTCCCTGGGGTGCACACTACAGCAAGCAGGTGTCATATTAGTAGCCATGCAGTTCACACAATCATGGTAGTATGCATGCATCCCCGTGATACACCATGTGGCCCAGAACAGGATAACAGTACACATGACTGACGTGACATTGACATGTAATCTGCTGACATGTGCATTAACATGCATACATGTCTGACACAATGGTGTCCTGACACATGTACAGCATCATAATGGGCTTCACATTGCAGTGTTGTCTGTATGCCCTACAGATAGAATGCATGTTTAGCAAATGTGCATGAACATGGGAGAGTAGTGTGAGCCATCTACATTGCTATACAGTGTGAAGTACAGACACTGTTCCATTGCATGGCATCATGAGGCATCTATATTGCTGTAGAATGCATAATATGTACACATTGCATAGCCATAACTGCATGCTATGACACAGTCGTGATGTTCAACAGATCGTATATGGTAGACTTCAGTGACACCTTCAGTAGCTGTGCACAGGCTTTTAGGATGTCCAGTGTACCACATCAACTGTATAATCGGTCAACTAAGGCTATAATTGGACCATGTGTGGACAATGTGCAACAGGGTGTATACACATCCCATCTACTGTGTGGCTACATGTCTCTGGCCATCCCCCATGGCCATGTGTGCACATGTGTTGGCCAAATGTGTGTGATGGCCATCTATCTCACATGTCTGTGTTGTCCCATATGACATACACCCATAGATGTCAGATATGTCACAATCCACAGGGCTGTGCAGACAACGGGTTGTATGTTTGGTATGTGGGGTATAGGTCATGCGATAGTGTGACAATATTGCAGACAGAACACTACGTGTCTGGGACATGTCAGGTGGCACATCACAATGTGTGCACCCAATGCAGGGGCATATGACACAATGGTGACACCTGTGGGCTGCCCATATCACAGCTCACTGTGTGGTACTGTGTGCGTTCCACACATGTTGTTCCAATACATACTACATATGCCTCCATTGTAGAACACCTCCACCGTTGTATGCACAGCTGACCACACATGTCGCAATGACAAGTACTGTGGTTTCAAGTCGGTGTATCATTTCGTTTGTATATATTGCACATGGGTGGCCTGTGTGAATGATGGGTGATGCGACCTGTATATCGTGACTGGAACAAACATCAAGTGTGCAAGTGTTAACTGGCCACATGGCAAATAGATCTACACTGTAACATGCCTGATACTGATGACAGTCTCACCTGCAACAGACTCATGTCTGTGCGGCACGCCAGAGGTACCTGTATAGAGGTGACACAGCAGTATGATCATTATCCATGACTGTATGACAGCCACAGGTTGCACTGTGCATGTTAACACATTCACCTGTGTAATAGCATATAGTATGCACGTGTGCATACACAGAGTAGCATACTGTAGTATGCAGCATGTGTGTCCACATACCTTGCATATGTTGTTACTTTACATAATGTACAGTGACACATGCAACTAAATGGGATATAATAGCCATATGTGCAGTACTGACTTACCAGGCAACTCCAGGCTCATTGGTTGGGAGACACCCACCTCCATGATGGCAGCTAGTGTTTGTGGATGCTGTTCCCTGGGTGTCCCCAGACTGGCCAGTAGCTCCTCGGAGTGGGGGCTGGGTTGGTGGCCCACCACCTGTTCCACCTTGTTCCCTGGTGATTGCAGTGGCATGCTGTTTTGCATGTCGTATCAAGTCCGTGCAGTGTCTGCGCACCTGCTGGTAGGTGCGGTTATGGCCACCCACATCGTTCACCTTCCTGCGTAGATCCTGCCACAGGTCATCCTGCTGCTGGGCAAGCTGTGGCACATGGCTGAACAACGAGTCATAGTTCTCATGGAGCTGTGGGATGAGGACATCATCCTCCTGGCGGCTGTATGCTGGAAGGTGTGTATGGGGCATTATAGGTTCATAGGTTCATACTAGGCTATCTGCCCTGGGGAAATTATAAGCCTAGCCCAATTCTGTATGGCTTACGCCACCCCTTGATTTGAGTATACTGTGCCCTTTTAAGGTTTAGTTTACTGTCCCTCTGTCTAATAGTGACACCGGAGTAATCCCTGGGACAAACCTACGATCCCCCATCCACTTATCGAGATTCTTATTGAAGAGATTCAGTGAGGTGCTCTGCCTCACATGAACTGGAATTCTATTCCAGAGTGAAGGGAGCCTCTGGGTTATGAACCTGTCCCTCCAGCAAGTTCTATTTATTTCTGTGCTGAGGTTCAAGTCCCTCGAGCATGTGGCTCTAAGGGATTTAGATTTACTGAGGTGGAGCATGTCCATTAATTCTGGATTTGACATAGCTTTGTATGTCAGGCATAGATCGCCTCGAAGTAGGCGGTATGCAACTGAGTAGAGCTGGAGTTTTTAACCGAGCAGCATATGGCATCTGTTTGAGACCCTTGATCCTCTTGGTGAGATACTTTTGGGGTCTTTCTAATTGCTGCAGGTGTCGGGTAAGGTACATCCCAAAGGGCATTGTATTCTATGATGGGCCTGATGAGGGATGAATAAAGGGCACGATTACCTCTTGATCTAGATGTGAAACCCTTTGTGATGAGGTGGGCTATGTAGAAGGTCTTTCTAACCACTTTGGCAATGTGGTTTTCAAAGGAGAGATTGCTATCAACTTGGGTCCCCAGGTCCCTAATAACTTTCTCTGTACTTAATGGGTTTCTGCCTATGTGGTAATTTGTGGGCACATTGTTTTTGCCAAAGGGTATGACTATACATTTTTTGGCATTTAGCTTTAAACCATGGCGCTGGCACCAGTTATCTGTCTCTGTGAGACCTTTTTGAAGGATGTTTGTGTCAGCTGGAGAGTTGATTATGGCGCCCAGTTTGCAGTCGTCTGCGAACTTGGTGAGCCATAGTCCTCCCACGTTTGCCTGTACCTCGGAAAAGTATATACCGAACAAGAGTGGTCCCAGGACAGAACCCTGTGGGACGCCACGTGACTGGTTTCGAGCCTGACATGGCTCCAGCAACTCTCACTCTGTGGGTTCTGTCTTTGAGCCGGTTTGCGACCCATCTTGTGACATAGGGGTTTATATTTAAGCTGGATAGCTTATCTATGATGCCCAAGTGGGGTATTGTGTCAATCCTTTGCAAGGTCCAGATAGGCTGTGTGGACTACCTTCCCTTCATCTATGGCTTTGGTGATGGCATTATCTGTAAGACATAATGATGGTGACAGGTCACAGTTTCAGAGATGTACAGAGATACTGCTGCACATACATTTCTATGACATCTACTACATCTGCATAGTTATCTTTGCAAAGCATCATGACACTGACATGACTGACGTGTTTGTGTCACACACATATCACACCCATTATGCATTGGATATCATCACCATATATGTGTGTCACCTCATTACAGTGTTCATACTCCATGTGAATGCTGTCTTGCTGTGGGCATGTCTATTTGCCTGCACTTGTGTTCTTACTTATCTGCACATGCCTGGATGTGTCCACGGTAATGCTGTTGACCTTGATGCTGTGTATATGTCACATATCAACACAGACACAGCCATAATGGACTTGAGCAGTGACAATGCACACATACGCATGGACACCTGTACATGCATGTGTTTTGCCATATACATCTACACAGCACTGTACAACTGTTCAACATCCTGCCACCGATCGCTTGTGTTGCACATGTGATAGACATGGGACAATGGCTAGTCAGACGTCATTCGCAGGGATGGTTATCAACCATAGCATGTGCGGGCAAGGTTTCCAAGCTGTAACAGACAGCCATTATGCCACCGCAAGGTGCATCAGTGCCACATTACTGATCCAGTCAGTTGATAGTACATCTGCCATGTGGCCATCACACCATGTATGACTGGGATGACATGTGCAGCTTTGATGGACAGGGTTGCATGGTATGGCGGGAGTATGTCACATATATGGCACAGGGATCTGTCCAGCCTGTGGAGATCCTAGTAGTAGGACGGTGGCTGTCCATGACATATGTCTTACAGATCAGGATATGGACATGTAGCATGTCCATCATCATGGTGTAGCAAATGTCTTTCTGCAAGGTAGACAGCATGCTGCATAGTGGAGGTGAGGATTGTGAAGGCTGGTATCGCCCATTCACGCATGGCCATTACCCCTTAAAGGTGGTATGTGATCCAATATTGGTCACCACAGTGCTGTATATGCCTGTCCAGTGATCTCCGTGCTCATGGATGGCACTCTGACATGACATGGGTACCTCATATGACTACCTAAGGGGCCTGGAGACGTCACCAAGTCGGGGGGTGCACTGCACAGCACCATCCCTTACACAGTGTCCATAATGTTGACCACAGCCTAGGTAGTAGTTAATGGGTACAGGGATGTTCACCTAGCGGTGACAATGCTGGTATCATCCATCAGACTGTGCACATATGTCACACACCTCACCCACACAGCCCATTCTGTATGTTGTTCACAACACTGACACAGCTATACTCATAGGTCATGGCCATTCACAGCCTTACATACACAGATGCCTAACATTTGTCTGTGTGGTATGGGCTACAATGAGGGTGGAGTACATCATATTAACCCTGTTCTACTATAGCTGGCACTGGTGTGATGTGCACATGTCACTCTTGCACCTTTTGTAGTTGTGAGTCTGTCAACAGGCCACTGGTGGAACACTCCTGTGACATACAAAGGTATTTGTAATCAAACATCCGTGCTGTCTTGTACATCTGTACTGCTAACATCTACAGTAATAATGGTTCATGGACATGCACACCATACTCAGCAGGGTTATAGTGCGGTGCCACCCATAATGACTGTCATCACCACTTGTGGGTTGATATTATCCAACAACCTATCTGTATTGTATGGTCATGCTAGGCACTTGTTCAGAACTTGTGAGCATGTCATGAGCTACTGATTAATATAGCACCCATTCCACACCATTTCCCACAGGTACACTGGCTGTCCTACACTTCTCAGCTTGCTTATGGTACAACAGCTGTTGTACACACGTAATGCACATATCCTGTGGGACATGGTTGTATATACAGGCATGTCCAACTGTCATGTACCAGTGCTACTGCCTGTCTATATGATGGATATGTCATACATGTGGCAATAGAGCAATTGTCTCATGTACACATTCAATGCTCACCTCCCAACATATGACACTACAGCCTGTGGGGGATGTACTTCTGCAGCCGTGCTGGGGGCATAGCTCTCAAGTGTACCTCATTATAAGGAACGTACCTCATTTGGGGTCTTAAAAAGTGCATGTTCCTCAAGGTTCCACATTGAAAGGGTCTGTCACACATTCATTGTTGGAAATTGTTTAACTGCTAGCCATGGCTAAATAGATGGGAATCATATTAATTCATTAGAATATGTTTTTTATACGTAAAACCAGCCTATTTTAGCCATCATATGCCCTTCCTAGTTGAAGCTGTTAGTAAGCCAGTAGTAAGTGTTCCACGTTTTGCCCATTTGTCACACATTATGAGGGCTAATGTTCCTCATTTTGGGGACAGGAGGTTGACAGCTATGGCTGGGGGTAATGCTGTCACCAACCCTGACTGCACCTGACAGTCATGTGGGGATGTGTAACATTCGCAACACACCCCACCCATCACATAGTCTCACATGATCTCCACCACAGGCCACACCTACGAGGACAACTTGTGCAGTACGTCTCCATACTCTGTGTAGCCCCCATCATGGAAAACAACATCACCAACTTATAGCCCACAGACTCATGTGTGCCCATCACATACAGCCAACAGGGAGTTATAACATTCACAACACACCAGTCATAGGTGACTCTGTAGGGAGTCACACTGCAGTTCCACACAGCAGGCTACACAAGGCGATAGTCGCTTACATCTTGCTGTCGGGTAACTGGTTCTGCAACATAACCTATGCACCCATGCCACACCTCTCCAGGTACGATGTGACTGTCATTCTCCATGTTAGTGTGACTGCCCTGAGATGCCACTTCACAGACTACGTGTGCAGGGACATGCAATAGCTCACCAGTCTTATAGCCCTGAGGGTGTGGGCCAAGCCCTGGGGAGCATTATGCATTTGTCCAGACACGATACCACTGTACAACGACCGACTGTGTCACTTCAACAGTTGCCTATGCTCCTATTGTCATTCCACATGCATCTGGTATCTGTCCGCTTTGACTGACCTGGTCAAACACAATGCTGTGGCACAGATGACTTGCACCTGTCAGCCCTGGGAGTACAGCTCACATGTAAGGCTCTTGCTGCTTCTATACTGCCTGTCTTGCACAGTTTCCAATAACAGTCACCGGCAGAATGGGAACTGGCAAGCAAGACATGGGGTCATGTGACACAATGCTTGCATCTTCCTCTGTGACGCACGCAGGCAAGGCACACCTTATAATGCACCACTCCAATATCTCTGCAGTGACTGGGACCTGCCTCTAGGCTCTGCAGAGCACACCTGCAATGACAGGTTATGGACAGACCATACCTTTCAGGCACATACCTGGACCGGCACACCCACAGCTGAGGGGTTCCCATATCCCACTATGTTGTGCACACATCCTGGCTAGTTACTTAGCACAATGCATCAGAGGTGCTCCACGTGCAACTAACTGTGTCTGGGACCACTATACACATTGTAACAAGCTACAGAGTTAACATCATACCCCACGGTTAACATACCTCATTTGTTGGTATATTGGACAGTGGGGCTCAGACAGTTACTACTTTTGTGTGACTGACACTACCCCACACTTAACTGGGATAGCCACTCATGTACCGACACATCCATGAGTCATAACCTCCACTCTGCTGGATCAACCCATACACACCACCTCCAAGACCAAAATTAACCTTGACATGAACACTACCACCATGTGACTGGTGTTACACACCTGGGGTTATCCCCTCATTGGTGGATTCCGAACATATGCTAATCAACCTTGTTAGCCACATCCCGGCACCACACCCATCACAGCATACACAGTACATGAGTACTACAACACCTACTACTGACGTCTTCTGACAGCGGTTGTTAACGTCATGACACCCGTGCAGATGGACGATGCACATACAAATGCTGAAACATACCACAGTGCACTTCATTAGCATGTACACAACTGTATGGATCATGCTATTCCACACAGAGCCATGATGGTACACACCAGATAACAGACGCCACTCTGGTGGTCATGTTCCATGGACATATGATGTACAACAACAGGTGTAGGCTGTTGCACAGTGGTGCACATTCCCATGGGTGGGGTAGCTCACTGGTCAGCCTTGGTAGGGCCACAGGATCCCTCATCACATACTCCAAGACTAGCTACGTAAACATTACTGTGACACATTCCGGGCTGTACCACCAGGCATTATGGTGGTATGTCAGGAGTCGATGGCAACACCCACATCTGCTGTCACATACAACAGTCACTCAGGAACATTACAGACCCAGGTGATGTTGGCAACATGCTGGAGGATGGATTCAATGCTAACATTACACCCTCTCACTCACTACAGGGCCACAATCCATACAGGAACATTGTGGTGGCCCTGTGGTCACACCTACACAGTACTAATCTGCACTCTATATGTCCTGGGACACTGGCCCCATGTCACCTTCCAACGTCCCAGGCTGTGATGTCCACAAACCTCTGAATGACATGTCTCCCCACTAGGCCACCATATTCAGTAATAGCCTTGTTTCAGACATTGTAGCCCCTGAATGGCACACAGCAGCATTTATCACACTACACACAGGTGGCACCACAATGCACGAGTGGGACTATAGTCCTACACACCTGACTGGACTGTTCTGCATGGCTATGGGGCACATCATCAAGGAAGTCATTCCCAGAGACATTGTTGGGCTCCCGTCCTTTGATGCCACCCAGGTTGGGCTTGTTAGGGCCAGAGCATGGCCCCTACACCTGGTGGACTCCTTTCATACAGTTACCAGGGCAGTTGCTGATGGTACGGGAGTCCACACATCCTACATTGTCCTCTCATTGCCTTTCAGCACCATTCTCCATTCTGGTATTGACAACATACACATCCACCTGCACATCGTACCCTATGTCTCAGGATGTTATGCAATGTGGCTCATGGACAGGACACACACAGTGAGGCCAGCATACCATAGTATCTATTGCATGTCAGTTACATTTGGCATACCACAGTCCTCAGTCATAGGGCCCCTCATGTTCAGCATATGCTTCCCTGTGGTACAGGCTAGCACAGGGGACTTTCCCTGCCTAGCTTTACAAACCCCTGCATACAAAGCGCCATGATTGCTCCACCAGGTGATACTGACTCCATCCATATGGGTGTCACTGTGACAGATACCTGATATGACTATCATGGTGTCAAGCTGCATGGCACAAGGTGCATGAACATTACCTTTGCATTACACCATTCACCCACTGACTATCACATGGGTGGTAGTCCCCTACATACATATCACATTGTACATGTTTGCAGTACACACATATGTCGCACCCACTCCTGTGGTTACCATATTGCCACTGTGGCGTGGATATCCTTCTACGTGGCCACACTTATCTGTACTGGGTGTGTAGCTGGTACAAAGGCACCCATTGTACCTCTGAACTCAAGACTTCTACACACATTCAAGGGTACACCACCCCATTTAGGGTGTACCTTACACAACAGCTACAGCTTTACATACCACAACATTAACACGCCATGACGTTTACTGAGCTCCGACAGTTTAAGTATGCGGCTGCACTACGGACACCACATCTGTACACATTTGCATACTACATACTCAGGGGTGACCTCTGCTGATCAGACAGGGCCCATGTCCACAACATTATTAATGGATATACTCCTCATACGCGACATAAGCAAAAGCCACGGTGAGCAACATGCTCATGGATATGTGCACACACACCACAATGAGTGGGATGTGCTTGAGGGTTACATTCCCAAACCGGACACTCACCATGCTTTGGAACATGTGTCCTATGTACATCACGCAGGGACACTCAGTAGCACTGTTCATGTGATACCTCCCTTGGTGGTTGGGAGACACATGTAGGCCTGGGATCACTGCAGTGGCTGTACTGTACAGAGGTGCAGGTGACACATGGCTCTGCTGTTCACAGGACACTACCCTAGAGAGGTGCCACTGGTGTGAACACTGTAGTTGTGCTTACACATGGACTTGCCAGACTGCATAGTACCCCACTATGCACCTGTGAAGCTATTACATGTCCTTTGTGCATGGTTACTTGGTAGACCTTCCATTTAGATTAGCTATCATGCTATTACAATGTCCCATGCCTACAAGCCATATGTATCCTGTTATTGTACATGGCAATAGACAATACCTTTGGTATACATGATATGCCTGTTATGCTGTGTAGAATATCTGTCATATCTACCTACAATACTATACAGTACACATATTTCACATAGTATCCCATAATGCAAAGCATACTTGCACAGCGGGACCACCTTAGATATGTCATTCATGTTATATGCCCATACACATGCGTGCTGTGACAGTATATCAACATATACTATCCCCTGCTATGGCACGTACTTGTTGGACATACCCTACCACTGACGGCGGGTTGTATGAAATTGTTCTGTTTAAAGCCCTCATGTAGCATCCCTTGTGGTGTCTGTGATGTGTACCTTGTGGCCCACTGCTGGACGCACAGTTTCTACAAGCGTTAGTATGCTCAGCAAGACATCACTACATAAATACCTTTTCCCACTTTATGCATTGCGGACACGTTTAATTAATGCAAACCAGGCTATACATACAGTAAAATTAATTAATACAGATCATGCTATACATAACCTTACGTATCGGGTGTTCTACATACCTTGTTATCGTTACGGAGTTTCGTCTCTATCTCTCTCACAGTGTTTCAACTGGTATTCGGTATGAGCATACGGTTTGAATGTCTGGCAAGTCATCCTTATATACGTCGATACCTGTAACATGTGGTTTCATCCCGCCAATTGGTGTTCCTGAGTGACTAATTACTTGCATATCAGCTGTGCAGCTACTCCATTCGCCAATTACGCGGCAACAGTGGGGTATAATTGAATTCTCCACTTGGGCGTTGCCTATTTGCCTTACCTTCGGGGAGACGGCCTGTATTGTGTTTTGTTATGTGTAATTGCAACTGCTATGCATGGAGACAAGTATACTTTGGATTCATGTCCCCCGTGGATTGTGTGTGACAGCTAGAGTATGTGGTTCAACATGTGGGTGTACCTGTCATCCCAATGTCTGATAACAGACTATTGCAAACAAAACCTGTAACATGGCTGTTTGTTCCATTATACAACGCCTGCAATTTTGCATGATGCCTTTAATTGTGTCTCTCACATGGTATGTTGAGGGTTCTGCAGATGTAATTGACTGACTGGATGTTTGTGCTGCTATTACAGTCTGTATTGCTTTAGTTTCTAGTGTGGGGGATGTCGGTGGGTGTACGTAGCATATACAGGTTTGTGGGGCTTGCATTTCTACATATTCCATATATATGTGTGTGGGCTCCGTCCCTAATTAGAGAGCTAACAGTTAGTAGACTTATGTTATGGGGTTGTACATTGGGCCGTTGTTAATTGGTTTCTATATCGTCTGCAGGTGAGGTTGCTACTTATATACCTCCAGAATTGCAGCGATATATCAAGGGATATGTGTAAGTGACAGCTATCCCTTGTATTCCTGTCCCAGATATTTGCAGTCATTGCGGTTGTGTTGGTAAAAGAACCTGTTTGCCATGGGTTGCCACCTTTTCATATAGTCATTGTTGGACACTTGCGGGACACACAGCGGTGTTTACAGGCCAATACGTAGCCACGGTCAGTACACAGGTTAGCACATACTTTTATCCTCAATACATACCTATTGTTGTGGGACTTTGGCTACTTATCATATTGCATGTAACATTTACGTTTCTTACATACAGGCATAACTATTAAATACGACTATTACATTATATATGGGACATATTAATGTCCTAAAATCTCGGACATTTGCCCTTTGTACTATTTTATGTCAGGACACACCTGCCCAGGGTGAGGCTGTCCCTCCTACTGTGGGACAGGTGGTAACCCTATGCCTATGGCTAGCTATACCCACACCTACCGTACTGATCTACCTCTGACTTGGCACTAACAGACACATGTTGCGGATACACACACACATTACAGTCACACAGAGACACACACGGCACCCTCAACGCACACATACACAGACTACGGCACTCACAAACACAGTTGAACACAGTACCTACGTGGACCACAACACCGGCAGCAGTGACTAAATGTCCCTTCATATCATCATACTATTACTCGCGGCTGTACTGTTCCGGTACTGTGTTCTATCTGTCTTTCAGCCTCGTGGTTACGCATGTCGGTATGTTACACATTCCATAGTTGGCGGTATCCTATTTATTTGTACCTCCAAGGTGTTATGAATGTCATTGACCTATCTATATATAGTTGCAGATATCGCTGAATCCATATATATCAACATATATCACTCTATTGCCCTTTCTGTCTGTATTATATATATGCATATATGTGTACATATAGATATATATATATATATATATATATATATATATATATATATATATATATATATATATATAATATATATATATATATATATATATATATATATATATATATATATATATATATATATATATATATATATATATATATCTGGCGGGGAACGTGACAGGCACACAGCACCACCATATGCTGATAGGCTCATGTACTGTTCAGGTGTTGACATTCCGTGTTCCACTAGCTGTTGTGTGTACAATGTTTGAGGGCTGCCTATGTAGGAGTCACACATTGGGCCACCTATACATTACAATGTACAGGTGGTCATGTTTGTGTGCCATCCATTTTACTGTGTGTGCAGGTGGAGAGGTGTCATCAGAGTATGTGCTATATGTTCCTTCTTTGCCAAGGCGTAGGCATATTGGGCACGCCTCCATCTGCCTACTGGGGCTGGCACAGTGTGTTCATGGTCTGAATCCCTCTGTGCCTGTAATGGCCTTGGCAATTGCGGTGGGCTATGAGGGCCTTCACCATTTTGTCCCTGCTGCAGCTGCTTCCGCAGGATCATATTATGTAGCATGGCACATACTATGATGATGTGGGCACACATGCCTGGAGAGTACTGCAAGGCTCCACCAGATGTATCCAAGCACCGGAACCGTGATTTCAGCATCCCGAACACATGCTCTATGATGATTCTGGTTTGTGCGTGTGCCTCATTATGGTGTTCTTGCATGGGTGTGTGTGCATTTCTGATGGGAGTCATCATCCATGGCTCCAGTGCATAGCCAGCATCCCCCACAAGATGGCCATGTGGGATGTCCCCCTTGACAAATACCTGATACAGCTGTGAGGCATGCCAGACATGGGAGTCATGGTAGCTTCCAGGGCTGCCAGCACACACATCCATGATAATGCCCTGGGCATTGCACACGACCTGGCAGTTGATGGAGTGGAATCCCTTGCGGTTTATGTAGCGCCTACCATGCTCACCGGGTAGTGACTTGATTTGTATGTGCGTGCAGTCTATCGCACCCAGTACCTCCGGGTAGTGTGCCACATGGTGGAAGTGGCACATATTGCTGGCCAACTCCTCCTGAGTTTGGGGGAAGTATATCTGCTCATTGGCATGTGGTAACATGGCATCCAGGAACTGGTGTAGTACCCTGGATGCTGATGCCTATGAGATCCCCATTATATCTCCAGTTGGCCTTTGAAAGGTACCTGCGGCCAGTATTTGCAGGCTTACACATACCTTCATGTCCACTGGGATGGGTTCCCCTCTGTTGTTTCTGGTTCACAGGCGTGGCCAGCACAGCTCCACTATTTGCTGTAAGATGTCCCTGTCCACCCTGTAATGCTCTACTATCTCCAGGTCATGTAGGCCCTGGTAGGTTACCCTTGGTCTGAACACTCTCCTTCTCCTCTGAGGCCTGCGGTGGTTGTCGGCATCATCCTCCACAACACCGTCAGTCTCTAACACATGCGGATGAATCACAGCTATGGCAGCTCCCAACATGTACATTTTAAAAGTTCCCCGTGTGTTTACACCTATGGTGCAGTGTTTGGGAATACACAGGTGTGTGTAGGGTGCTTTCACACTTTATACTATTGTGCTGTGAACACCGATGATGTCATAGGGTGTGTATGTACGATCGTAGCTACAGGGTATCTTATGTGTTTTACTACCGGAACTACTATTGTGGTGCCTTTGGTGTTGAATTACATTTGGCTGCCGTGGATTACCTCTTGACCTTCCCTTTACATTTCTGCACATTGCACCTACCATTTTCTGGCATGCATCCAGCAGCCTACTTTCATTTGTACTTTCCTGGACCTGGCGTATCTTGCATTATGTGTGCTACTGCCGGTCTGCTGTCGGTTTGCTTTGCTCTGCTGTGTCAGGTCTCCTATCTTTGCAATCCAATACCTCTCCTCCTTTCTTTGCATTCCAATGCCTCCCCTATCCTGTTTTGCAGGTTTCTGCAAGCAGACTTGTCAGCTGCCATCGATTGGCCATCGTGAGTTGATTGGTGTTGATTGCTCATTAGTACTCCAATTACCCTACTTCAGCATTTCCTTCTTTTCTTCCCCTGACCTTCCTGTTTGTGCTATTGTTCGCGGCGCATGCGTCCAATTACCGGGTTTCGGGCATGTTTTCATCCCCGTACACATGCACTTTTGGGCACCATGTGTGCTCTCAGCTAAACGATTCTATACCTTCCTCCCCACCCCTGTCCTGCAGCTTTGCTTAGCAACGGACAGGCCAGATTTGCATTGCTCCAATGTGCTTACTGCTACGGTGGCACACCCCTCTGCTGATGTCATGTATCTCCTCTGAGCCACTCCTCGATGTTATACCGCTGTGCCGTATGGTACAACCTTCATCCGGCGGGACATTTGCGATTCAGTATTATCTGCCTCATTTGCATGGCATTGACTACTAATTCATAGTTACCACGCCGGATACTATCGCAGGCCCTTAGCAACCCTTGCACCTTGGTTGTGGTGTTCCATGCCTACCATTGTGTATTATGCTGTAAACCTGATTTCTATTACGTTGCAATTTTATGACATTTTTATATTATTTCTTTATGTTACAGTTTCCGCACACATGCCCTGCGGTTGTGCTGTGCGTTACTGTGGACATGACATTAAATGTTGTTTTTTAGGTGTTGTGCATATTTTCTTATGCCATTGGCTGTGTATTTCGCCATTGGCATATGTTAACTTTGTGTTACATGGGTCTGGCCCGCTTCCATAGCTCCGATGTTCTGTTTGGGAAAATGTAAACCATGTTTTTTGGTTTACATTTCCGTGGTCTTACGCTACGCCTGCACCACTTCATGAATCACTATATGCCTTCATTTGCATGGTGCAACACTGCGCACGGGGTGATTAGCATACCTAAGCCAAGGGCTGTGCAGTTCTGGTGTACGCCGGTAGTGCACGTGGAATTGGATCGTACCTGAATTGCTCGACGGCCATATCTGGCATTATACCACCTACGCGATGCCTGCGCCTGGCACAAGCTTCATGAATCCCGGGGACTGAGTATAATTAGTTTTACAGGTTATCTTTCTTCAGAAAATGCATATTAATTCACATTTTCTTATTCTGTCAATATCTTAAGTTAATAGTACTAATATTTTAAGGATGCCCTCAATTGTCCCTGATTATTCCTGGATTTATCCCTGACTCATTGAGAGTTATGGTAATTGGTATTAAAAAGTACCACACAGGTAAACAAACAAAAAATTACTGTGCATTTACTGGGAATTAATCAAAACCATAAGTACGTTAAGAAGCAAGAAATGAAGTTAAGTGCCCATAGCTCTCAACCTTCCATCTCCAGAATGTAGAGTAAATCTGCCTCTTATAATGTATTGTAGAGGAAACAGCTTACTCTCATCTTCAACTATGAATCTCTCAGGGTGGTTAAAATGTGTTATTTTATACTCCTAAAAAGTTATTTTGATGTATAAATATGATTCAGTATTTAACATGGATATCAGACTGAAAAAAAAATTAACACTAAAGGTGTAAAAGACCATTTTGTTGTGGAGCAACATTATACTGCTCAACTGTCCAGACTTTTCCAACATATTTTTGGTCTAATCCTCACTGTGGTTTTATGGCAAATCACTGAGAACTGAAGTCACTAAATAATAACATACATTTGGCTTTTCATGCTTCATATCCTTCAGAAGATGCATGCTAACACATAACCTGTTGTTCTAGCAACTGTCTAAGTTCATAAGAGCAATATTTATTGTCTGTCGCTGACTGCTTTCTGGCCTTTGACACCCCCCCCCACATTATTTTAGAGTTTGTCCAGATTTCTTACACTAGGAGTTTGAGAGATATGGAACATGAACTTTTTAAGAATCAAAATTAAGAATGTTCCTCGTAATGAGATAAACTTAAGAGGTATGGGAGTGGCCATGCAATACCCATAGTGTTCAGTCCATAATCAAAGCACGTGGGCCGGCTGTATGAGAACAGGATTAAAACCCTAACTGTGAAATATTAAGAAGTTACAGTCCCACTTTATTTCTTCCTTATCAGTCTCATCACTAAATATAATGCTCCCTTTGGCATGTCCATAGATTAATACTAGGGTGGACTATTTGTAGCCTAGCCACAAGATACCAAATCATCAGTACCCCTCAATATGAATAATTAATACATAGTTTCAGACCCTTTCGCTAAGGTCTTGAGGGGCCAGACCCAGGGTATATTTAATACATAGTTATAACTTCTTTCAGTGTAGGTCTTAAGGAGCCAAATCCCGGGTGTATTTATGACTACCCATCCATTAGTCCTGGTTACGATTGAAGGGGGTCAGGCAACTACTTTGCTTTACATCCAGGGGAAGTCTGTTCCTTAAAAGAGGGATTGTCTGGGAAAGATATCTGTCTAGCCAGCAGGTCCTATTTATGTTTTGGTGAAACTTCAGATCTGTTGAGCAGGTGTTTAGAGAGTTATTATTTATTTACAGATACAAGGATATGCTAAAAAACAAATATCTCTACATATTTATGATGCAAGAATATGCTACAACATTTAGTTCAACAAGCAGTCAAAAATAGATGAAAAAATGGAATTATGCTTAACAGAGCTTTATGGATAAGACATAGCCATAATGACTGAGATGGCTTATGCTATAGGGATAGCAGCATACCATTACATAGAGAGGTATGAAGACATTAGAAGAGTCAAGTGAGTTTAGTTACAGGAATGGATTCCATGGAGACAAGACAGAGAAAATGAGAGAGAGGCATGCAGAGGTAAGAGGAGTAGAAAGGAGAAGAAATGTAAGAGAGATACAAAGTGAGGAGTGAAGTATGATGAACAAGAGACATTAAGTAAGGGGATGACAGGATGAGATAAGGAAGGATGAAATAGGGATAAATGGATGTTTACGTTATTAAACAGTGATAAAGGGATGTGGGAGTTATTTTTTATGGATATGCAGGAGGTCACATGGGACTGCATTCTTTGAGGCTCTGTACGCTAAGCAGAGGTCTCCTTTCTTGAATCTGTAGGAAGAAGAAAAGAAAGGGAGAGTGCTTTATGGTTAGTATAGCTCAAGGAAGACATATTATTGATTGTCTTAGTGAGGAAACACTGTGGTCTCTCAAGCTGAGTCATATGCTTAGAAACGTACATAATAAAGGGGGCATTATACTCTATTATGGGCCTAATGAAGGAAGAGTAATAGTGGATTATAATTTCCTTAGACCTTAGCAATATACCCCTGTTGATCAGTCTGGCTAGATAAAAGGATTTACAACCAACAGTGGATACATGGACATCAAAGGATAGTTTATTACAATAAAAGTGCCCAGGTCCCTAAAGACTGGTTCAGTTTTCAAAAGTGTGTCACCTATGTGGTGTGGTATGTGCATGGGTACCCAAGTCTGCCAAAGGACAGTGCTGCCTTTCATGGCATTTAGTTTAAGATTGTGGTCCAGGCACCACTTATTGGTGCATGGTGGGCCCACCTGGAGAATGTGGAAGTCAGATGGGGAGTTTATGACAGCTCTGTTTGCAGTTATCTGTAAACTTGGTCAGCCACTGGCCTTTGCTGTCTGTCTTGGCATCAGAGAAAAAAATACCAAAGGGAAGTGGTCCTTGAACCAATCTGTGGGAAACACCATTGGTAACTGTTCTTTTCAATGAGAGCATGCTTTCAACACTAATAGATTGTTTTCTGTCAGTAAACCAGTTTGCTGTCCAGTGGGTAACACAGAGATTTACATTTAGTTTGACTAGCTTATCAAAAATACCACAAGGTGATATGCTATGAATTGCCTTGGCTAGGTCTTTGTACACAGTGTGAACTAATTTGCTACATCTGCTGCATCAGTGACCCGTTCAAAGAAGTCCACTAGGTTCAGGAGGCAGAAACTATCTTTAACAAACCCAAACTGTCTTGGGTCCTGGGTTTGTAGCATGCCTTTTTCCTTGTTAATAAATTCTATACTATGTTTTCCGCTGCTTTACAGATAAGGCTGGTAAGGCATATAAGGTCTATCATTTTCAGTAGTGGGTCCCCCTTGTGGACTGGGATGACTCTATCAGTTCTCCACACTTCTGGTATGAATCCAGTAGAGAAGATAGCATTGAATAGGCTTAGTAGTGAGCCTACTAGACAGTGCTTGGTAATAACAAGAAGGCAACCTGGCACATTATCAGGACCCATAGAGCTGGTGTTCTTGGCCTTGGATAGAGCATTAAGGACTTGGGCAAAAGTTAACAGAGGTAGTGGTTTGAGTATGCTAATATGCTGAGGAAAGTTATGGGGAGATAGGGGGAATAAAGTTTGAGCTAAATTTGTCATCTAATATGTTGGCTATGCCTTTAAAGGATTAATATGTGTTGTTATGGGTTTAATATCAAAATGTGGAATGGCACTTGTGTGTAACTCGGATGGTTGAATGTGTGTTTTCCATAATGCCAATCTGGAAATGTTCAAATCCTCATTAGCGAATGGTTGTGTGCATTCACTAATGTGGGATCAAAGTTCTGATAACAGATCACACTACAGTGTGGATCGGGAAATTTACCCTTTTCCTCACTGTAGTGCAAAGCTGGAGTTGAAATATATAATATGCAGGGGATGTAGGGGCTGAAGGGGGCTAGCCCCCCTGCAAAAATGTTACAGGTAACATGGAATTTCAACATTAGAACTTAAAGTGTTCAACTGTCAATTCCATGGTTACCATCTCTGATATTTTGGTAATTCTGTATTAGTAAATTCAGAAAATAGATTCAATCAAAAAGTGGAAAATTGTTTTGATTTTTCACATTTTGATAGTAAACCGTTGTTATGTATTAGCTCTCTGCATTACTGGGTGTTACTTCTAAGGATTCTGACATAACTGAAGAAGGCTTTATGGTCATCCATAACATAGGTGGTCATTTTCAGTTCTCATTTGCTTTTGAAGGATTTGATTTTGCTTTTAGGTTCTTTGTTAATCTTTCTGAATTCTGGATGATTGGGTATTGAGTTTGTTCTCATGGGCTATGAGCTTCTTCCTTTTATTGTATAGTTTGTGTATATTAGGGTTTCACCATTAGGGTTTATTCCTGAAATTGGCATTGTGTTTGTACCTTATAAGGACTGACACCTCAATGCATGCTTTGAGGTGGGCATAGACATTATCTACAAATGTGGCAAGGTATGCAATGGTGTCATTAAGGTGAGGAGGATGCTTAAAAGTATGCCTGGCCTGTATGAAGTACTAACAGTGTCAAAAACATTATTATAGCCTTAATTTTGCTATCCAAGTCAATTGTTAGCATTTCTTTTTTTTTCAGCTTCCATACTATTTTCCCCATTGTTTCCTCCTACATCTCTTCCACTGCTTTTATTTTTCTACCCATTAGCTATATCCCTAAATATCTCACTTCTTGATGCCCCAAAGGAGAGGAACTGTTGCTCCAATTCAAATGTGGGTGTATAATTTAAAACTATCACTTTCATTTTATTGATTTTACATCTTGTTAGATGACCATATCATGTCTGTTTGGTAAATAGTTCTCCTACAACTTTAAGACAGAGCATGTCATCAACAAACAAAGCTAATTTTTCCATCTCTTACTCCCATTATAACCCCTTATTCCTGAATGTCTAATTTCACTGCCAGTGATTCCACATAAAGAGCAAAGAGCCTTGGGACATTAGTCATTGGGTCTATATTACCAACTCGAATGAACTAAAACGCAAATACCGTTTCATCAACACATATGTGTCAAACATACAGGTAAGCAAACGGCCACATTATCGTTTTTTTCCTAGGGAAAAAAATCAGTAAGCCAACTACACACGACACACCGGTACAAACATTATAAAGTGGGGGGCTTTGCCCCCCCCCCCACACACACCCCTAACTAACTATACCAACTCTGAGATCGCACTACAGTGGGGAAAAGGGCAAATTCACAACAATGACTAACCAATTTTTTTCACTAGGAAAGAAATAGGTGATGTGGCCGTTCGCTTACCTGTGCATTCGACACATATGTGTTGAAATGCTATTCGCATCTCAGTTCATTCGAGTTGGTAATATAAACCCTAGTCATTTCTGTCTCATACCCCTTGTAATATGTATAGTTCCAGATGGCTTTCTAGTGCATGTTAGTTTTGACATTGCTCTTCAGTATTTTCAGAAAATGTTATCCAACTATGTGGGAATCCAAAGAGCTTCTTTTTTTTCTGCCAAGAAAGTAAAACTCACCCTATCTAAAGCTTTTTCTGCATCTCTCTGTATCATCAGTGCTTTAGTTATGTTATTAAACATTTGCCTTCCCACCACAAACCCACACTGATCTGAACTCGTGAGTGCAGGCATCATTGCTAGACTTTAAAGCCATGGTTCAAAATTTATATTGGCATGCATGACTTTGGGTCCGTCACATCCTTCCCTTCCTTAGGTATTAATACCATAACTGCTGTATTCCACAAGAGGGGAAAATCCCCTCCATCTATTATACTGTTAAATGCCTGTGTACGTAATTTAAGCATTTCTACCTGTTTATATTTCCATATATCTGTCTGTGTCCCATCCAACCCTTATGTTTTCCCAGTACTTTGATTCCTTATAGCATCACTAACCCCTCTTCTTGTATCATTTTTGTTAATCTCCCACAGTCATCCTCTTGCAACATGGGTAAGTTTAATGTTTGCAGGTATGCCCTCATTTCCATCATTCTTGCCCCCACTTCTCCCTCTTCCTTGTATAATCTAAAATAGTTTTACAATATTAGAAAATTCTATCTGGGACTTAGTCTTTATTTTGATAGTAACCCTAGAATGACATTTCGTAGCTTTAGCCATATCTTCATTTAAACTGTTCAAGAAATCAACCATCTCCCTCTCTTTGCCTCCCTTATCTGTTTATCATAGTCTGTTCTACCTCTTCTTGTGACTTTGTCTTGCACATCATTTATTTTTATCAATGACCCACAACAATTTTCCATACCCTGTTTAATACCTTATCTTGTTTTTACTTCAGCCAGGTTCCGTATCCTTGCCTTACAGATATCCCAGTCTTCCCCAATATCCTGTTGCTTTAATCCATGTTTCTGATATTCTCTGCTAATCTACTCTCTATCCAGTCCCAAAAGATTTGTTTGTTTGGTAAATAGGTTGGAAAACGCCAGTGCTTTTCTAGGTATGCCTTATATTGATCTTGTATTCCCGATTGTACCAGGATATTTATTTATTTATTTATTTATTTAACATTTGTTGACCAGGAAAGTCCAACTAGGACAGAGCCTATTTTCAGCAAAGGCCCGGGGAGAAACACTCCAGATGCATGTCTTTGGAATGTGGGAGGAAAACAAAGTACCCAGAGGAAACCTACGTGAACACAGGGAGGACATGCAGACTCTTAACAGAAGGCACCCGAGCTGAGAATCAAACTGGAGAACATCTTGCTGAGAGGCGACAATGTTAACCTCTGCACCACTGGTGTGATGGTGAGCTGGGATGGATTTTAAAATCACTCACTCACTGAACACACATGCTCTTTTGATATGTAGTACCTGTCCAGGTAAGCCCATGTATGATGTCAGAATGATAGTGATCTGCAAGGCCATGGAGCAGATTATCATGGACCTTGTTAACTAGGATATTGGCAACCTGCAGACATTTGATCCCACACAGTTTGGTTTCGTCAAGTGGAGGTCATGTCTGTTAAATTTAGTCGACTTCTTTTGAGACAGTTACCAAAGTCATGGACAAGGGGAAGACATTGCATACCACCTACCCTGACCTGGACAAAGCCTTTGATACTATTCCCCACTGAGGTATAATAGATAAATTCTATCAACTAGGCATCAATCTGTATATTACCACATGGGTAGCAAACTGGCTTACTGATAGGTCCCACCAAGTCAAAATAGGGGAAGCCACGTAAAGCTGTAAACCCGTAACATGCAGTGTACCCCAGGGATCTGTCTTGGGGCCTCTGTTGTTTGGGATATACTTTTCTGTGGTGCAGGCCAAAACCAGTGGGCTATGGCTGACCAAGTTTGCAGATAACTGCAAGATGTGTGCTGTCATCAATTCCCCTAGTGATGTGTACATCCTCCAAGAGGGTCTCACCCAAACAAATGACTGGTGCCAGAAACATGGCCTCAAACTGAATGCCACAAAATACATCATCATCCCTTTTGGGGAGAGTGATGTCCCCACAAATTATCACATTAATAACAAGGTCCTAAGCATGCAATCAGTCTTGAGGGACTTGGGCACCCAGGTTGATAGCAAAGTGACTTTTGACCACAATATTGCCTGTGAAAAGCTTTCTACATGGCCCACCTCATTAATAAAGGTATCTCATTCAGGGACAAGAATGTCATAACATCCCTGTATTCTTCCCTTATAAGACCCATTATTGAGTACATGCCTCTTTCGGCATGTACCTCACAAAGCACATGCAGCAGCTGGAGAGACCACAGAGGTGCCTCAGCAGTATAATACAGGGCCTCAAACATCTACCCTACACAGATAGGCTAAAAGCCCTATACCTCTACTTAGTCTCCTACAGACTCATCAAAGGTGACCTCTGTCAAGCATACAAAGCAATCTAAGACCCCGCCTTGATGGACTTCTGCATATCCGCAAGTCTAGCTCCACTCGAGTAACCTGCATGCGCAACCTCAAACTGGTCTGTGACATCAATAGAACTTGTTAGCGGGATGGATTTGTGTCTCAGAGACTTCCCCTTCTGTGGAATACACTCCCTCTCCATGTCAAGCAGAGTACCTAATTAACCCTTTTTAAGCGCAACCTGGATAACTGGATGGGGCACAGAAAATTCACCCCTGGGATTCCACCTGTGTCCCTGCTGGACAGGGGCATCGGGTGCTGACTTGTCGGAACATGGGCTAAATTCTTGGCTAGGCTTGTAAGGGCATCAGGGCCAATAGCCTTGTAACTTCCTATGATCCTAAATAAATTCCCTTATGTTTCTCTGCATCAAAATCATATTTTGCAATCCATACATTTGCAAATTTTTCTCCCTGTACCTTTCTCCCCTTTGTAAGTTCTTTTTCCTAAGGGCTCAAGTTACATCAAGGATGCTGGCTACAATGTTTCAGTCCCTGCTAATACCAACACACCTCTTTGGACTGAAATTATCTCCTCCATTATCTGTTTTAGTTCTGAAAGGTTGGCTCTAGGAGGTAAATATATCAATACCAGGGTTAGCCTCAGTCCCACCTATCTTCCCCTGATCAGCACATATTTTCAATGTCTGTTAACTCTTTCCACATCAACCCAGAAATGTATTCACTTTTTAATTAGTATTATTATTACTCCTTCTCTCCCATGTTTTATAGAAGTGGATATCTAGATTAATGATCTTGATTTGAGTTATAGACATTATTTAAACAAATAAAATTTAAAAAATAAGATAAAATAATGAAATATATGGAAATGATATTTATCTATACACACACATACATACACACACACACACACACACACACACACACATATATATATATATATATATATATATATATATATACATAACACACGCATGTTTTTATATATGTGTGTGTGTGTATATATATATATATATATATATATATATATATATATATATATATATATATATATGGGTCTACTTTAAAAGACCGAACCGACGATTCCCCGACACGCGGAAAACGAAGACCAAATGACCGACAGGTAAGTTTACCGACAGGGTGATTTGCCGACAGCGGAAAGACCGACAAGGGTAATGTGCGATCACGACTCGGTAAGTGTGCGACAGTGACGGCGTTAGGAGCGGTGAGGTAAGTGTGCGATATTGTGGGATTTCGGGTTAGGCTGTGGGAAAGGTGAGTGTGTGTTAGTGTCGGAGTTAGGGTTCGGGTAAGGTAAGTGTGTGATAGTGAGGGACTGTAGTTTAGGGACGGGTTAAGTGAGTTAGGTTTAGGGTGCAGGTAGGTGAAGTGTGCGATAGTGTCGGAGCTTGGGCTAGGGGTGGGTTAAGTGAGTTAGGGTTAGGGTGCAGGTAGGTGAAGTGTGCTATAGTGTCGGACCTTGGGGTTAGGGGTGGATTAAGTGAGTTAGGGTTAGGGTGCAGGTAGGGTGAGTGTGCGATAGTGTCGGACCTTAGGGTTAGGGTTTGGGTTAGGGCTAGTGGGTATGCTATGTAGTGTGATGTGTTGTTTATGTTCGGTGTGTCGGTGTTATGGTGTTCGGTGTTTTGCGTTGTTGGTTTTGTGTGTTGTCGGTTATCTGGCGTCGGTGATTTTTGTGTCGGCGAAGTAGCGTGTCGGTCTTTCAAAGTAGACCCATACATATATATATATGTGTGTGTGTGTGTGTGTGTGTGTGTGTGTGTGTATGTATATATATATATATATATATATATATATATATATATATAGATATATATGTATGTATATGTGTCTATATATATATATATATATATATATATATATATATATATATATATATATATATATATATATATATATATATATATATATATATATATATATATATATATTGTGCATCTGCAAAGTCATTAGCTATTTTTTCCCATTAGCAAAAGTTTTGGTTTTTAATGGGAGACAAGACGTCTACAGGTGCAAGCAATTAATCATGAGAGGGCTAAAGTGTGCTCTGTGTGAAATTTACAAAGATTTTTTCATGCATTTGTAAAGTTATTAAGTACTACTTCATGACAAACTTTGAGATGAGAAGTCTGCAGGTAAAAGCAATTAACCATGAGAGATATCAACAATAACTGCTGAGTGCATAGTACAAGGCATAATATAATTAACATTAAGGAGTACACCGGCAAAAAGGTCAGTGAAAAATAAATGAAATTTGAATCTGGAGGAACCGAATAAATTATACAAGTAGTTGCCTTCCCAACAACCTTAGTACTTTAATGCATTTAATGTAACAATGCACAGTTTGGTTCATTTTTTTATTTAAAGGTAGCCTGAGAACTTTTTCTTAGGACTAAATGTTAATATTTACTGAACTCATTCAAGCTGTTTTTCATATCTGGGACAAGAATAGAGATAGAAGAAGAACAGATAGCAAATAGTGTATCTTGAAACACAGGCTGTAGCATGCACTTTAACATGGGTAACTTTAATTTTAGATTAGGTAATTCCCGTATATGCAGCCATTGATTTGGGGCAACTGCTCCTATCTGTAGGAGCAGACTTCATTTGTTGAAAATGCACATAGGTTTGTGTGTTTGTTCTAACTTAAAGGGAGATGGGAGAAATTATTTTTGTTTGAGTGTTTTCATGGAAGTAACAAGTCTTGAAAATGTGACATCATACCTCTCAACCTGGAAACATCAAAAATCTGGACAAGGTCCATGAAAAATAGGTACAAATCTGTACGCTGATTAATATCTAATTTGCATACATAATTATGTAACCCCACCCACTCCAGTGGAATTGTGAGATACCAACTTTCAAACGCAAGTTGAAGAAGAGACAACCAAAACATGGCACCAGAGTCCCCCTGCAGCCATTCCAGTGTCCTGTTACCTAGCTATTTTGCCCCATTTACCATCAACACTACTAATGTATGCATACTGCTTTACTTCTACAATGATTTGAATTTTATTTTTACATTTTACAGCACAACAATGCAGAAACACTAAAATACATCATCTGGTAAACAAAGCAATACTGTCTCACAATGAAAATAGGCTTGACATTAAACTTTGCTGTTTCAATGAATGTGAGTTTCAAGGGCATTCAGTCATGCTGATGCAAAAAATGTGCGGAAGCGCCCCACGGTTCAGGAGTCCATACACAAATGTCATATTTTAATATGCTGCCTTTGTTTAAAGCTATATGTATGTATATACACATTATGTATGAGTGTGTGCGCTGCATTATTTTTACTTTGGCGTCTTTTAAAAATATGGATTCTTGGAAATAAGGTGTTGCATACAAGGAGATTTTTTTATATTTATACTAGTTTACTTTCTTATATTAATATTCTGTGACAGTCAAAGCTTAATCTAAGTAAAATCTATCTTATTTATTTTACATTTGGTTAACGGGAAAGTCCGACTGGACATGGGTCCTTTTTCAACAGAGGCCCGGGAAAAAAAAGCTCCACAATAACTTTTACATAAGCATTAATAGTTTACAATTTAGTTCACACAGTCAAGTACAAATGATGAATAGCAATATTTATCATATAACAAAATGTATATAATAGGATCAGGAATTAGCAATCTTGTTTCACTATAAAGTATCTTTTACATTTTAGCAGATGTCAAACAAGGATGAGACATGGATAGATGTAATTATATAAGAAATGAGAGGAGAGAAGTGGGGTGAAAGTCTAATTGATGGTCACATGAAAGGAGAAGGAGACAGTAGGAAGGGAGGGTCTTAATATTAGCCTGTAATGTCACATTTGCAGAGCCTTGAGCTCAACAAAATTGATTTTAAGGACTTTTTAAATTCAAGTATAGAAGCTGTGGCTGTGATGGCAGGTGGGAGTTTATTCCATTGTTTTGCTATACTGCTATATAACATGATTATTATTTTGTATTTTGTATCATTTTCTCACTCTGTTTTTAAATTTATGTTTATGAGTAGTGGCATCCCATAACACTATTGGAAATGGAAAGGGTTATACTGCTAGATATGGCCTGATGTACCTTCTTTTCAAGAGCCTTTGTCTAGATTTTCAATGAATGCAGGTTGAGAGGTATGTTCCCTGGGTGACATCTCCTTCCAGTTGGTGGCCATGTTGTCACTGATAGGGAATGAGTGAGTGCAACTTATGGGAGGAACAACTGATTGTCAGCAGACGGGAAAAACAGCAGCAAATGGAAAAAAAATAACACTTATGCAAACACTTTTATAGACTGTGAAGGAAACATTTCTAAACCAAAGTAATGAAAGAATGCAATATCTCCTCCTTGACTGAAACACATTTTTTTCCTTCAGTTTCCTCAAAATATAACAACCTTTTGTACATTGCACTTCTCATTTTTTATTTTTATTCTGTGACAAAAATGAAGATGATAGGCCAAAAATTGGTCAGCATTTTACATGTGTTTTCTGCATGAAACAGTATGATGCTTCTGACCCACTTGTAGAGACAAGTAGAACTATTTCTGTAATGTTCCTGCATGCATTAGGACCAAAAGACCCCCCCTTCTAATATATTAGCATTTTTTTTACTCTAAGCAAAAAGAGTTTAAACTTCTAACAAGCAATCAAATCCAAGTTCCAGTCAAAAATGTTACATAGGTTTGAGGTATTACAACAAAGCCACAGACTAAACCTAGTTTCCACTTCACTTCAAACAGTAACTCATATACAGCATGAACAATAAAATGTTTGAAAATAACTCCTTGATAGCTAAGTAGGGCAATTCTCATATACTGCATTATCTTTCAGTGGATTTATTCTCTTTCATTCTTTCCTCAGCTTTCATTACACACACTCAAATTTAAATGCATGCTTATCTCGACATTTTGCAGTATAAAATTTGTTTCCATTGATTTGGCATTTTAAAGTGCAATCTCTTACAGCACATATAGTTTCAGTTTCCTTCTTTTCCCTCACCTTAGTCTGGTACACAAGACATGAAAAAGTCAGTTCACCAGGCCATCAATTTGTCATAAGGCTACCATTTCCCCTAGGCAAGAAAGACAATATATATTTCAAAGCAAGGATTTAGACCAGATTATGCACCCATTTAAGTAATTAAAACTCTTAAATCTGATATATTTCTTTACTGGTTAAAATGCCACAGACTTAGATCATCAGCTCTCTGTAAAACTTAATAATCATAAAAGTATATGTTCCAACATATGTCAAGTTTGGCCTATGCAATGTCATTTAAAAAGCGGAGAAATTAAACTTTGCACAAGGGCAATTTCTGCCTTCAGTTACTGTCATCAAAGCCAGGTATAAGAAGCCAGAAATAGAAAATTGTCAAAACCTCAATTAATACAAAAATATGAAGCACACAAACTGCTGCTAGATGAGCCACTGTGTAAAGACTACAGGCATTGTCCTTTTTAATTAAAATTAAGAACTAGCCATAATACTCCACTCTGCTGCAGCTATAGTATGTTATAAAAATGTTAAACTGTTACTTACTCTCCTTGCTTCTGGCTAAACAGAAAATACAAAAACACTAGCCTTTCTTAAAAATAAACACTATTTCTTAGATCATGGACTTCCTCAGCAGTCTGTAGTGGTGGGTCTTCTCAGAACTAAGTGAAATAGAATGCAACTTTGACTGTTTAATGCTTTCAGTAGGCTAATAAGCCAAAAACCATTCTCTTCCTAATGCATATGTTCACTACCTTAATCCATCCATCCATAATCCCTTTCCCCATTTTGCACATGGGGTCGGGATGTCACTTCAACAGTGGCAATCATCTCAAGCCAAGGTTTACACCGCCGGTTGGTTAGCCCTGCTGTGGTAGTTAATTCCTTTGTTCGGCTTGGTGAACTACATGCTCTTCTGTTCGTTCGGCCCACCAGCTTGCTGCCATTAATCCTGGTGAACTGCTCAGCTTCCTCCTGGTGAACTGTTGCCGCCATTAATCCTGGCTCGAATTCCCACCGCTGCTCAGCTTCCTCCTGGTGAACTGTTGCCGCCATTAATCCCAACTCGAATTCCCGCCGTTTCAGCCAGCTGGAAATGATGTTGTGAGCTCCTTGAGCTCAATTCCAACTGGCTGGTAGCCTAGCGGAGCTGACGTCATTGCGCACGTGATGACGTCAGCACCGACAGCGTGCAAATTTTAAAAATGCAAAGAAAAATCAGAAATGAAGGGGTATCACTCGGGAATCGTGGCACCCCTTCATTTGGACCCCAAAACTCGGTAAAAACCGAGTAATTTGGAACGGTTGGGAGGTCTGTATGACATAGGTTCAAATGGAGATAAAAAGAAACAACTACATAAGACATCCACCTGCCAAAGACTAATTTGTGCAGCAAGCCAAAAGTTGGAAATACACATGAGTAAGTGCTTTCTATCATAATGGCTTCTCTGTCATTATTATCAGAGAATGTAAATAGCTTTACCTATAGATAGAAGTAAAGAGCGTTGAATCATATCAAGAAGGGTAAGCTACAAATAATAAAATTCCATGAGGCACATTTGGATAGAAATGTGCATGTGAATTTGACAAAGAAAGGGTTTTAGGGTGGAAATTCAGCAGAATATCAAGGACAAATGGAAAGGAGATTAATAGTGCACACTAACTGGGCTCCAATAATGATAAAATAGAAAAAGACAATAATAGTAGATTTGTTGTAGTAAGGGGGTATTGACAGGGATGAAGATTACAGTGGCATACATTCTATATTCCACCTAAAACTGCTATATCTAGTTATTATGTGTCTTGAGTTTTCAGCAGGGAATATTATTTATAAGTGGGGACTGGAACCTGATTTGAAATAATTAACATGTATCATGGAAATCTCTAAGGCAAAATATAACCAAAGTGGATTAATTTCTGAAGAAATACATGAGAATGGTTGCTATGGAAGATATGAATTTAGTAGTAGGAACCTAGACAGCATTTGCATATTATTCTCTAAGGTAAAATAACTTGCTAAGTTAGACACAGTTTTTCACAGGGATACACATTTTAATTGAAAGCTTTGAAACATACTCATTTTAACTATTTCAGATCATGTACCAATGAAAACTAAAAGATGCAGGGTAATGATGTACCGGTGAGACATTGGTGCTAATTAACTATTAAAAGAGAAAGAAATTTAAGGAGTGTATAGCGGAAATGATTTAAGAGTTATTAGGGAAGACAGAAATTTCTTTGGAAGAGATAGCTAGCAAGTGGAGTAAAATGAAAATAGAGATTAAAACCATGGCAAAAATAAGATACAGAAAGAGATACTAGGGAAAGGTGATAGAAGTTATTTGGAGCTGTTGACAAAGTATTGCAGAATAAAAGGAATCTAACAGAACAAGAAGAGGAGCAACTGCTGAGTGCTAAAGGGTAAATAAGAGACTATTTGGATAATATGTATGAGCTTAAAAGGTAACTTTTAATTAGTTATTTTTGATTACAACTTCACATCACAAAAGCTTTTAGCACAATGACTTAGGCAACAAAAAGTTGAAAGGATTGTTGCTAAACTGCGGGAGTCTATAACAAGAAAAAATAACCAGAGATCTTACATATATATATGATACACATCTTAAACATTTTACAAACATTTGTATAAGGCAGAGAAATGTGAAAACCAAGAAAAGGCACAAATGGAAGTATTTATGAAAGACTTAATTATGCCGAGGACGGAGACAGATAAGGTTCAACAATTAATAGCTAAGATAGGAAGAGAGGAGATGAAAATGGTGATGTAAAATCAATCAACAAGGAAGTCTCCAGGACAGACAGTATTCCTGTGGAAATTTGGAAATTGAATAGGAAGATTGTGATGGGGAGGTATCATCAACCTAGAAGAAAGTTATGGTGGCTATATTACCCAAAGACAGTGACGACCATTCAGATCCAGCTTCATATATAATGATTTCAGTTTTAAACCACAATTATAGATGTTTATATCTTTTCTAGCAGAATGACAAAGTGTTGCTAAAATTGATAGATATCAGACAGTATGATTTTGTGGTGGGGAAGCAAATATTTGACAACATTAATAAAACAATGATGATCCAGAAGAGAGCAGAGTGTAAGAAAGTGCTGCTATTATTGGTAGGTCTTGATGCAGAAAAGTCATTCTATAGAGTCAGGTGAGATTTTAGAATTTGTATTTCTGACAGAATAATAGGGTTAAGTGGAAGGATATAAGAATGGTTGGAGGCAATAATTAAGGTGGGAGGTTTCCTCTCCAGCAAGCTATGTTTGAACAGAGGAATGAGGCAGGGATCTCCTCTTTCCCCTTTATTATTTGCTTTCTATTTAGGGCCACTGGCAAAATAAAGAATTCACAAACTCAAGGGAAGCAACTCGTAAGGTAATCAAGAAGAGTTAGCTTTATTTGTATATTAAATGATTTTGTACTTCATAAATCCAGAAAAGGACATTTGCTGTTGAAAAGCATTCTGAGAGAGTTTCACTTTTTTTTTCATGTTATGAAATAAATGAAGGTAAAATAACATCTATAGCAGTAAACTATGTACCTACTCTTAAACTGGCTCAGCAATACCTATATTTATGAGGAGATGATAAAGTGAAGTATTTTGGTGTGTGGGTTTTGGTGTATGAGTTTAAAAGAATTCTATAACGGCAGCTAATGATATGTGGGATGGGCTTAAACAAAAGATGAAAGACAGAGAAGCTGGAAGGTCTTGGTTATTGACACGGGTAGTAAGATACAATTAGTGAAAATGTTTCTAGTGTCTTTAGTTCTATGTAGAGGTCATCCATATTTTATCAACCAGAGGAGAAATGATGGACCTTATTTAATAAAGAGTTGAAAGAATTTATTTAGGGGAAGGCAAGAATTAAGTGGGATAAGTTGATTGCACTCATAGAACAAGGTGGTTTAGGATGACCTGATTTGAAGGGATACTTTAGGCTCATGTACATTACTTAAGCAGAAGGTTATAAAATCAAAGTGGAAAAGGATGATGGGGGATGTTGAGAAGTAAGGAGAGAGCATGGCTGTGTATGCAAGCTCTTAAAGAGAAGGTTAACAACCAAACAGGATATGATATTCATAAAGTAGCAGAAAGTATTCTAAGAACTTCAGCAAACCAGGAATGAAGAAAGGAGATTTTACAAATACAAATGACTACAAGTGGGGATTTAAAAAAAATAGACAATTGAAGGATGGAATTTACTGGAGAAAATTGCCAAAGGAACCAAGATATTGGAGCATCATAAATTGTGCTGTGTTTTACAGTTTGTTAATAAGTAAGAGTTGTGTACATGTAAGAAAGATGACTGGGAATTATGGGCCATAGAGGTAAGTTAACCTAGCTATAGACAGATGAAGCCCTAACACTGATTCAGAGGATCCAAGTTCCAGTGTTTAGGCACTGGAAGAGCTGGATAGGAGAGGATGGGAGTGAGTGGCTGATGCCAGCTCACCTGTCCTGGGAGTTAATTGTTGCCATGCAAGTAGAGGCTGTAGGAAAAATGTGTTTTTCAGTTTCTCCAGACTTCCAGTGTCAGTAGCTATATTGTTGACAGTAAAAACAGAAGCCATTTGGCTGGTTCTTCAGCATTGCACTGAAAAGTAGTATGAAAGGAAAAAGCAAGATGCTGGAACTTGGAAAGGTGCAGCTCTACACACCTGCTACCTTTTCTCCAAAAACATGTTTTTTTTCCACTTCCCCCTTTCTCTATCAAGTCGGAAAGATACTCAGTAAACCACAACCATTGACTTTGCTAACATAAATTATATCAATCACAGGGTCTAAGTGACAAGACACAATCTCTTCTTCTCACTAATTAGATCAACCACTATCTCACTGCCCCCACCAAGTGAGTTTCATCACTCTCTCTTCTCGCCTGTCCAAAACTATCGTGCCTTATGACAGTCCAAGTAGCCCCAACCATTCTCGCTACCCTAATTATGTTATTTCTCGATCTTAAATTTAACAATACTTTCATAATTGTTCTGTTGCTAATAAATCATACTGCATTTCGTTATCCACCACCTTGTCCCTTTCGAATATTTCCATAGTTAAGCTGCCTCTTCTTTGGTTATTTTAATTGTTAGAAATCACTGATAATAATACAGTATATTCTGCAATATTGTATCTCTCTTTGCTAGTGTTGGAAAGGGGCACAAAGTTTATACCTTCGGTAATTCCTACCTTAGCTGATATTGTTTTTGATATTAAAAGGTTTTGTAGGAAGCTGCATTTGAGGGTGTATTTTGCTAATACAAATGTGCCAGTGGAATTAAATACATTGGAGAATGTCAATGAAGATGTTAACTGTGATGACCCACTGTTGAATTATCTGTGCATGATAATGTGTTTTTTGATGTAAATTAATGTGTTAATGAGGGGGATCAAAGTTTATTTGGCACAGGTTATAGGAAACTACTTGTTCCTAAATTCTCAAATGTAAGCAATTTTTGTCCTCCTAAGCTGTCCCCTGCTGTCATTCTGTTTGAACAGGTGTTACTTAAAAAAGGTGAATTGGAATATTTTACATTTCAAAAAGCCAGAAAGCATTTCAATTTAACAAAACAGGAATGGCAGGCTTTAAAGCAATTGAAGGATTATGCTGAACAATACGTATTTAAACATTCTGATAAATGGGGAAATTGGATGGATTTACATAGGGACAAGTACAATATCATGGTTAGGAATTTATTGATGAATGAGGAAGAATATGTCAAATTGTCTAATAATCCAATTAAGTACTTTAATGCATCATTACTGGAACTGTTAGGGAGGGAGACTTGTTTTTTTTTTTTTTATTCTGCTGATGCCAAGAGGTTATATGTTGCTAAGCCTGTTGATCCAATATTGTATGCCATCCTCAAGGTGCATAAAAATTTATCTGACCCACCTGGGAGACCCATGGTGTCAGGGGTAAATTCATATTTGGAGAATGTTGGCTTTTTTCTTGACTCTTTACTTTAAAAAGTATTTATATATGGTGCCTGCACATGTCAAAAATACCCAGGAAGTAAGCCAGTTGATGTCTGAGGTGGAATGGCAGAATTGTTATTATTGGGCTGTTGTGGATGTAAATGCCTTATACACCAACATTGATATTAAATGGGGTTTGGAGGCTATTTGGAATATAATGGGTGAAGGTCCGCGTACAGCTTTTGTAGTTAGACTTTTGGAATTTTGTTTGACTCAGTTATTTTGTGTTTGAGAGTGAAGTTTTTTTTTGCAAAAGAGAGGAACCACTATGGGTGCACCATATGCTCCGTCCATCTTATGTAATTCTATACATGGGGGAGTTTGAAAATAAGTTCATCTATAGTACTGATTTTTTTAGAAAGCAAGTTGTCTTATATAAAAAGTTTATTGATGATTTGTTTTTTGTTTGCAGAGGACCTATAGGTGACTTTTCATTGTTTATGGGGCAAGTAAATGGAAATTTGCATGGGTTAACGTTTTCTTTTGAATGTCGAAAGAATGCCATAGAATTCCTTGATGTGGAATTTTATATAGATGAGCATGGTTAATCTGAACGTATAACCACAAGTTTGAACTGCACAATGGGGTAAAATTGCAATATTTGAATGTGTCCGTAAGAAAATACAAAACTTAAGGTTTTAACGTATAAATGTTATAAAGTATTTACATTGACTTTGTAATATTTATATGTTTGTAAAGAAGATTGTATTTGAGATGTTAGTGTAACCAATCAGTACTGGGTATTGCTGTATAAAAGGAGCTGTACTGTGATTGTAATTTATCCTTGAAGGTGAAATGCTGAGGAACCAGATGCTTATAAAGTGAATTCAGAGTCTTAGTTTGCATGGCTCGTTTTTTTGTTTTTGTGTGGTGCTACTTTGGAATTTTGTTTTACTTTAAGAAATTTAGAGAAACCTGAATGAAAATCAATCACAAAAAGTGAGGTGAAAATACTGACTGGAAGAATCCTGCAGCTGTTCAGCAAAAAGCAGTTCAAGCTCCAACTTTGGAGCAAGACAAGTAATATAGAGTAAAAAATAAGTCAAATATGCTCAAGCTGATTAAAATAAATGAAACACTGAAGGTGAATAACGACTCAAATAATAAAAGGCTGGAGAAAATGGAAGAAGCTTTAAACAGATATTCAAATGTGCTGATAATACCGAAACAATCAGAGATCAAAATGAAGAAAAGTCCGGCTGAATATGAGACTGCTCAAGATGAGATGTTTCAAAAAATGGCAGAATTAGAGGATGCAGGAAGGAGGGAAAACCTGAGTTTTTCTGCTATATAAGTGAAACTGGAAGTAACAGACTGTAGTAATTTTATGAAAACACAAATAAGCAACTGGACTGGTATTCCACATCAGGAGTTATTAATTGAAAGGGCACATCTCATGTATGTTCCAAACCTGGCCAGGAAAAATTTCCAAGCCCTATATTAGTAAAGATGCAATCCCACAAGCAGAAAGAATTGATTCTGACAAAGCTGTGGCAGAAGGGCAAAGTACTAAATGTTGGAGACAGTAGAGTGCTTGTGGAAAATGATTACTCACTGTGCAACAATCAAAAGAGGAGCAAATTTATTCTAGCAACCAGGGAATCAGAACTCTCAACATTTACCGACAGAATTTGAAACAAAAGTAAAAAATAGCTCAGGAAAATGTCCCATATTAGGGACACATTTTGAATGCTGGCATTGTTATACTAGCAATTCTCAGAATGATTTGCAATTTTAACAGGAATTGAAGAACTCTTTGAGAAATATCAGGGGTGTCCCTACAAAATAGGGACAATTGAGAGGTCTGCAGGGAATGTTGAGAGGCAGGTGTGAGATTCAGGCTGCTCTGTCTAGCTATCTTCAGGATATTTTTTTCCTGGAGGATCAAAGTAATTTTTTGATGCAGAACAGGCTAAGGAGGAAATACAAACATGTGCCCAACAAAAAGTGAGCTAACAAACAGAAGGGGATTTTGCTTCTTATTCATCTGATAATAAGGCTCATAGAGAGACTTTGCCAGTGAAACCTTTTCCAGTGTTCTAAAGGAAAATGCTTGAGAGACAGACAAAAGCACAGGAGCTGACTAGATGAACCATGAGTATGTTTGAAATGAACCAGAGACTGAAGCTGGGATATGGACATCAACAGGAAGAAAACCAGCAACTCAGAAATGAATGAATAAATGTTGACTTTGTTAAACTTGTAGAAGACTCCAAAGCATTTGCCATACTTCATGTCATTAATGTTTGGAAGAACATTAAAGGGAAGGGAAGAAGAGGAAAAGAGGTAACAGTAAGTAAAACAATTTTTATTCTTACCAGTATTTTTATGAAACATTTTATGGCATAAACTGCATTTTATATAGCAATATTTTCAGCCCACCATAGAAGAAGTAAGAACAGCACTAAGAAAATGTTGTAAATGAAGTCAGGGAAAGCAGCAGGCTGAGATGAGGTCACAACAAATACGATAAAGATGCTGGATGAGATAGGGAAGAAATGGCTCATGAGGGTACTCATAGCAGTGTGAAGGGAGAGGCACATCCCAGATGATTGGAGAATAAGCATACTAGTGCCAGTGTTAAAGAACAAAGGGGAAATTTACAACTGTGGGCAGTAAAGAGGTATCAAACTCCTGTCACATATCGTGAAAGTTCTGGAGAGGGTGATTGATGATCAAAAACACAGAATAGTAGAATGTAAGATGGGAGATGAGCAGTTTGGGTTCAGATCAGGATGCAGCACAACTGACTCAATGTTTGCAGTGAGACAGATAGTGGAGAAGAAGCTAAAGATGAGGAAAGAATCCAAGTGGGCATTCCTGGACTTTGAGAAAGCATATGACAAGATCCCAAGAAAGCTGATTTGAGCAGATCTGCCATGGTTTGAAGTCCCAGAAACATTAGTAGAATTAGTGCAAGCCATGTACAAGGACTCAATAACTCAAGTACAAACAGCATTTGGTCTTACAGAGGAGTTCCCAATGAGAGTGGGTGCACACCAGCATTCATCTCTGAGCCCACTGCTGTTCATATTGGTGATGGGCTATATTATCTAACAGGTCAGTGGGGACAGATCAACAAAGTTGCTGTATGCAGACGATATGGCATTACAGGCAAGCTCTGAGCAAGAACTTCAGCAAAGGATAGGGAAATGGAATGCAAAACTGATGGCACATGGGATGAAACTGAAAAACTCCCTCAAGTCACATCTGATGAATACCTGGCTATGCCCTTGTATTACTTAAACATAAGCTTTTCTGCCTTTTCCTCCTCATATCTATTCACCAATAGCAAGTTAGTCACTGTAATCCTCTATGAGACTAAAACCCTAACAGCCATCCATTCACCAATACCAAGTTAGTCACTGTAATCCTCTATGAGACTAAAACCCTAATAGCCATCCATTCACCAATACCAAGTTAGTCACTGTAATCCTCTATGAGACTAAAACCCTAACAGCCATTAGCCGAGCCTGTAAGTAGCTCCTAATCCCTACTGTTTGTAACTTCTCTGACTGCTGAAAAGTGTCTTGTCTGCTTGCATTTTTAATGTGAATATCTGATTGTTTTGTTGTTTAATGTACATGCTTGTTGTACTACTCTGTATAAAAATATTTCTCTCTTGTTTAACTTGTACTACTCTGTTTAAAAATATTTTTCTCTTGCTTAACAATGTGGAGCTTTTCTCCCCGGGCCTCCACTGTAAATGGACCTAGTCCAGTCGGAATTTCCCGGTTAACAAATGTAAAATAAAATAAAAAATAAAAATAAAGATAAGACAGTTGTAATGGCAAGTAATAGAGGAGTTCAAAAGAAGCTGAGAATTGAGATAGAATAAGAAATAATGGAACAGGTTAACAGCTTCAAGTATCTGCGAGGGGTGGCAGCCAACTGGCATAGAGTGTCAGGTGTTGTATATGACAGAAGAATACCAAAGAAGCTGTAATGTATGGTGTACAAAACAGTGGTGTGACCAGTACTACTGTATATCATGGAAACCTGGGCAGTAAAGGCAGAGCAGTTGAGAAAGCTAAAGGTGATGGAGATGAAGTGCCTAAGATGGGTGGTAGGATGCTCACTGTGGGATAGATGAAGAAATGAGATGCAGAAGCCAAAGTAGCTCCAATTGCAGAAGAGGTCAAAGAGAACAGATTGCAGTGGTTTGGGCACATGTGCAGAAAAGGAGAAGACAATCAGGATGGTTGAGTGATCTAAGGTGCCAGAATCAAGGGTTAAGCTCCTTCCATGGTTTATGGGAATTCTGGTCTCCAGATGGAGACGTGTGTTCATATCCTACTTCTAACAGATAATTTGCTCTCCTATCCCACTTCTGACTGGTGGCTTTTAGGGTGGGAGGTTGGTGTAATAGTTAAGGTACTTACCTTACAGACACAAGGTGCAGGGTTTGATTCTTACATGGGGTAATTGGCTGGGCTTAAAATGGCTCACTGGGGCAGTTAGCCTAGTACTAATCTATGAACCTATGAATCTAGTGAATCAGATTTGGGACAGACAAGAAGAAGGCAAGAGGAAACAAGGGCATGAAAGAGGTGAATGGATTGTGTGAGAGAAAACCTATGACAGTCAGTCATGAGTATTGCAGAAGGTAGCAGAGTGGCACTGAATAGACAGAGATGGCAACAGTTGACACCATACCACAACCCCATGTAGAAAATTGGAAAAAGGGGGGTTCATCATTATGATGATGATGATAAATATGCCAAGGTTAGAGGTAGATGAGGCTCAACAATTTAACTGTTAAGATAGGAGGAGATGAGATAAAAATGGTGATGTATAACCAATCTACAGGAAAGTCTCCAGGAATAGACGGTATTCCTGTGGAAGGTTTGAAGCTGGGAGGAAGAAAGTGATAAAGATTTGGAAGGATTTAACAGTGTTTTAAAAGGAGAGGAAGCACCAATATTCTGAAAGAAAGTTGTGGTGCCTGTAATATCTAAAGGTAGTAAAGACAGATCTGTTCCAGCTTCATATTGGCCCATTTCAATTATAAACCATGATTATAAAGTGTTTATATCTATAATGGCTAAAAGAATGGCAAAGGTGTTACCAAATTGATAGATATGAATTAATGTGGTTTTTTGGAGGCGAGACAAATATTTGACAACATTAATAGAACAACAATGATGCAGAGGGAAGTAGAAAAGTATTTGACAGAGTAAGCTGGGATTTTATGAATACGGCAATGGTAGCATTTGCATTCCCTGACACAATAATAAAGTTAATTAGGAGGATATATGAGGGATCAAAGGTGAAAATCAAAGTGGGGGGTTATCTGATATGTTCTGTCTGAACAGAGGAAATCAGGCAGGGGTATCCTCTTTCCACTTTGTTATTTGCCTTATATTTAGAACTGTTGGCAAAGAAAATAAAAATAAGAGACTCAGAAACTGAATTCTATTAATCAAGAAAAGTTGTCTTTATTTGCAGATGATATTATTTTGTACCTGATAAAACCAGAAAAGGGCATTTATGTGTTGTGGAACATTCTAAGACAGTTTCAAAGCTTTTCAGGATACAAACTTAATGAAGATAAAACAAAAGCAATAGCTGTAAACTTTGTACCCAGGCACAAATTGGTTCAGCAATACCCACATTTATTGGAACATAATAAAAATGAAGTACTTAGGAGTATAGGTTAAAAAGGATACTGTTATATCAGCTAAGGATATCTGGAAAGAGACTAAACAAATGATGATAGAAACACTGAGGAACTGGAAGCTCTTGTTTGAGATATTAATAGCAAGATAGAAGCAGTAAAAATTTTTTTAGTACCTTTAACTTTACAGACAGGACAGGCATATTATTATCAACCAGTGGAGCAGTTGTGGGTAGCAATTAATAAAGAGTTGAAAGATTTTATCCGGGAGGGGAAAAGGGCAAGAATCAAATGGGTTAAGCTGATCCTTCTAACAGATCAAAGTGGTTTGGTATTACTTGATTTGAGGGGATATTTTAGATCTACACAGTCAAGGCAATTAAGCATAGCACAAGCAGAAGCTATAATTCAAAGTGGAAATGGATGATGATGAAACATAGAGAAAGCTCAAGAAATAAGTAGACGGTGCAATTTTGACTGAAAATCCTTAACAAGAATAACAATAGCCATACAGAAATTATATTCATAAAAGTAGCAGAAAGTATTCTAAGAACTAAGCCACCACAGTGATGGAGAAAAAAATTCTGATGACAGAGATGACTACAATTAGGGGTAAAGAGAATAGGCAAATGGGGGCAGGAATTTACTGGAGAAAACTGGCAAATGAACCAAGATATTGGGAGCAAATAATAAGAGAGGGAATGGTAATAGGATGGACAGAAGCCAAGAATACATTTGGACTGCAGACTAGAGATTGCCTTCCCTATCAAGGAATAATATCAAAATATCGGCAAAGAGAAAGGGACAGGCAAATCCTAAGTGAAAGACCAACACTACTAGAGTTTTTAGTTGAATCTAGAACAGAAGCTGTCGTTAAAAAAGGATAATTAGTAGGGCATGTAAAATATTTCATGATAACTATAGGAATTAGTCAGAGGAGGTTAGAAACGTTTGGGAAGAGAGAGAGACTGGATAAGCAATTCACAAAGAAATAATGGTAGGATATATATATTATATCTCCCAAATATGCAACAAAGTCAGGAAGATTTAGTTTTTTGCTTGGAAATATTTGCATAGGTATTCAAAAAGACTCCAGAGGATTTTTTCCTTAGGTAGATTTCAAAATGTTGGAGGTGTGACAGGGAAGAAAGAGATAATTGGGAACATATTTTTGGAGAGTGTAATGAGTTGGCAGACTTTAAAAATTCCCTGCAGACTGCTCTGTTAGAGATACTGTGTGAGCAAATTGGTATAACTAAGGAAATTGTTTATTTATTCATTTTTATCTAGGATACGAGATCTGAATTGCATAGATATAATAAGGACTTGCAAAGTTTAACTCTGGTGGCTGCCAAAAAAGCAATTAATAGAAAATAGAAATCAAAGTTTAAACTAACCATATCTGACATAGTGAATTTAGCAATGGAGATAAAAGAACTGGAAATGGGATCTTTAGAAAAGGGTAGGAGCAAATTACATAGAAAAAAATGGAAATTGTGGGAACAATACATGCAGGATAATATTTAGAAGAAGGAATGAGGTTTAAGGGAAAGCAGGAAACAAATGAGCTATGTAATGTTGGATTGACAATAACTGTAAAAAGATTATATGTGATGTATAATGCAAAATAAAGTAATGGATGAGGGCAAAATCGTTCACATTGCCTACCTTGACCTGGCCAAGGCATTTGACACAATACCCCACTCGGGAATTGTTGACAAACTCAAGAGGTTAGGTACAAACCCGTATGTCACCCAGTAGATAGCCAACTGGCTCACAGACAGGAGCCAGGAGGTTAGAATTGGGGAGTCCACCTCTACAAAGAGGCCAGTCACAAGTGGAGTCCCTCAGGGATCAGTTCTTGAACCGCTCCTTTTTGGCATTTACTTCTCAGAAGTCAAGGCCAATGTCAGTGGTCTCTGGCTGACTAAATTTGCAGATGACTGCAAATTAGGAGCTGTCATTGAATCTCACACTGACACAAATGTTCTCCAAGAGGGGCTGACACAGACAAACAATTGGTGTCAGAGCCGTGGACTAAAAATTAAATGCCAAGAAATGCATAATAGTATCCTTTGGGAAGTCATCCATTCCTGGTAACTATCATATTGACAACACACCCCTCAGAGCTGAGCCAGTACTCAGGGACTTAGGGAGACACATAGATCATAATCTAGCCTTTGATCATCACGTGTCTACAGTGGTGAGGCAATCATTCTATGTTGCGCAACTTATAAACAAAGGTATGGCATCTAAGTCCAAGGAAGTCATTGTTCCACTGTATTCAGCATTCATAAGACCTATTATTGAGTACAGTGCCCCCTTTGGTATGTACCTAACCAAGCATATCCAACAACTGGAATGTCCACAGAGGTTCCTTACTAAAAGAATACAGGGCATAAGTAATATGTCCTGTGCAGACTGCCTCAAGGCCCTATCCCTGTATTCTGTCTCCTACAGGCTTTTAAGGGGAGATCTATGCCTGGCATACAGGGCATTGTCAAACCCCAATCTGATGGACCTCCTGCATATTCAAAAAACAAACAGTACCAGAATTACCCATTCTAAAGACTTAAACCTTGCCTATGATATAAATAGGACTTGCTGGAGAGATAGGTATGTATTCCAGAGACTACCCCGTCTATGGAACAGGCTCCCCATCCATGTGAAGCAGAGTTCCTTCCTAACAGTTCCTCCCTAACCCAATTCAAGTGGAACTTGGACAATTGGACGGGAAACCGAAAATTCATCCCTGGTTTGGCACCTATGTCTCTAATGCAAACAGGTAACCTGTAAATGGTTCATCTCCCAGGCCCATGCTTACACTTATCAAGGGTATCAGAACTTGTCAGAGATTTGCGAAACATGGCGAGGCTTAAAAAGGCCCTTGTGGTCGTTAGTCAAGTAAACACCTATGAACTTATATGATTTGACCATTTATGTTTTTAATTTCATATTTTTTTTTCATGTAATGAATATTTGAAGTCCACGAAATTTACTGATTTATGTGTATATTTAGCTTGTCATGACATATTTGTATTTTATTTGTTTACATCTTAAAAGAAAATGACTAACAACATTATTTTCCAGCCTGTCCAATTTTGACAGAAGTAGAGGGGGTTTTCAGTATCAAATGCCTCTGAGAAATTAAGGAATGGTTTTGTAGCCAGTCTGTCATGATGATAAGCTCTTTCCTAAGCTACTGTGAAAGAGGGAATAGGGCAGTTTCTACCCCCATGGTCTAGGGCAGAAACATTGCTAGGCATGTGTTTGCACATTATTCTGTTCATTGCCTTTGCTAGGGATAGAGAAACAGGCCTATAATTTGTAAGATAATGTGTGCCTTTTTGTGTTGCAGAATAATGATCACCTCTTTCTGCTTCATGAGTACCATGCATTCCTTCCTTGTTACTTCCATTTTAAGTAGCATTACTTGGAGAGGCAGACTAGGAGTCACTGATTTTATTAACTTGGGAGGATATCATCCTTTTTAAGGAATGCGGCAAACTATTTGTTGCAGTAATCTGTGTTCTTGATACCTGCTAACTCAAACATAAACTGTGCAGAATGAACTAAATTTGAGAAGTATCATCATTCTGAATAGAAAGAAAACATGTTGTGTGATGAAAGTGAGTTATGAACAGTTCACAATTATAGAAGAGATGGAATCTAAAAGTGTCATTAATGGAGCAATAATGTAGTGTTTTAATAATTCCTTTCCAGTAGTCTCTTGACAAAATTTGCCCATTTTAATTTTTTTTGAAAAGGTGTTTTAGCCTTTTGAATTTGAAGTTCAGCCATATTCCATAACTCCATGTGTCTTTGCTGAGATGAAACAAGACCATCCTTATTATATTGGTTTCATCATTTGCCTTGTTCATAGATTGGCTAATGACCACAAGGGACTTTTTAAGCCTAGCCATGCAACCCAAATCTCTGACAAGGTCTGGTACCCTTGATAAGTGTAAGCAGGGGCTTGGGAGTTGAAGCATTTACAAGCAGGGACCTGGGAGATGAACAATTTACAGGCTGCCTGTGTCCATTAGAAACATGCATCCCAAACCAGGGATGAATTTCCTGTTCCCCATCCAACTGTCCAAGTTACACTTGAATTGGCTTAGGGAGGAACTTTGCTTTACATGGATGGGGGAGCATGTTTCACAGAAGGAGTAGTCTCTGGGGTACATACCTGTCTGTCCAGCAGGTCCTATTTATATTACATTTAAGGTTTAAGTATTTAGAACGGGTGATTCTAGTGCTGTTTGTTTTGCAGATATGCAGGAGATCCATCAGAGTGGGGCCTGACAATGCCTTATATGCCAGGCATAGCCCTTCAACAGCCTGTAGGAGACCGAATACAGTGTGGTCTGCAAAGGACATATTTCTTGCTCCCCATATTCTTTTAGTATGGACCCTCTGTGGACATTCCAATTGTTGGATGTGCCTGGTTAGGTACATATCAAAGGGGGCATTGTACTCAACAATAAGTCTTATGAATGCTGAAAACAGTGGAACAGTGATCTCCTTGGACCTAGATGCCATATCTTTATAGAATAATTTCCTCACTATTGTAGGCATGTGATGGTCAAAGGCAAGATTACTGTCTATGTGTGTTCCCAAATCCCTGACTACTGAGTTGACTCTTAGGGGTGTGTTGTCAATATGATAGCAACCAGGGATGAATGACTTCCCAGAGGATACTGTAAGAATTAAAAGGACTGTAAAATACTGGAATAAACTGGAAATAATTGGAAGAAGCTGGAATGAGGCTGGAATGAATGTCTTTATTTTTTAATTACCCAGAACTGTGCTGAACAGCTGCCAGTCTCTGCTTTATGTGCCAAATCTTCTTGTACCTTTCAGAATAAATGTCTGTATACACTGTAGTTCGGTTAAGAATGTTTCATTATGTACAGTGGAGGTCAACAATATCTGAATTGTATCTTACTGTCTCCAATAACAACAATGATAAACTAAAATAGACTGAATTATAATGTCCATAACTTTTGCACTTATTATACTGTCTGTAAATTCTGTACTCAGAATGTCAACAATATCTGAATCATATCTTATGTTTCAAATGTCAGCACTCATAAACTGAAATAGACTGAATTATAACACCTGTGGTTTCCGCACTTATTACTCAGAATTATTCCTTTCCTTCTGAATAATATAATTAACTTTGTGGAATGCTGAATATTTGACCTGACCACTGTACTCTCCTCTCGAGTGTCTGTACCAACATTCTGTGGGCTGCACTGGAATGATTTCTTGCATTTCAGTCAGAAGGCACTAACTTCCTCCTGTGTCTGAATAATCTACTAAATAATAACAAAACCTTGTAAATTTCCTGCAAGTTCTACATGCCTCTTTAGCCTTGGTTCCCAAACTTGTTTGTTCTTAATGTACTGCATATTCTGTTTGTACATTTTAGTCTTATCAGTATTCTTGACTGAAGGTTATTTATTTGTACTGAAATATTCCTTTCTGTTGAAACTGCATGTAAAATCAAGATATATGCCTGCTTTAATATGGCTGCATTTCTAGGCCTATGCAAAAAGAGTACTGTATTTATGTCTAACAACTACATTTAAGCGTACTTCTTAACTGTCCAGATTTTTGCAGAATGCCCATATTTTTGCCTCACATTTTTGGTCTGTTCCTCATTAAATTTGTGGTGTTGTGGCAAATTAGTGGTGATTGAATTCAGTAAATAATGAGAGACATTTGAGTTTCAGACTTCATATCCTTCAGAAAATGCATAGCAACACAAACTTTTATTCTTGCCATTAAGTTTATAAGAGCAATACTTAAAATTGGTCCCTGTTTTTGGCTTTTGTCCCCCATTATTTTTGGCTTTGTCCAGATATCTTGGGCTAATAGGTTGAGAGGTATGCATTTAAATGAAACCTAATCATACAATACTACTATGCATTTCTTGGCATTTAGTTTTAGTCCATGGCTCTGACACACAATATTTGTCTGTCTCAGCCCTTCCTGGGGAACATTAATGTTGGTGGCAGATTCTATGACTCCTCCGAATTTGCAATCATCTGCAAATTTGGTCAGCCAGAGGTCCTTAACATTGGCCTTGACTTCATAGAAGTAAATGGAAAAAATGGACCATACCAGGACCAGTCCCTGAGAATCTCTGCTTGTGACTGGCCTCTTGGAAGAGGTGGACTCTCTAGTTCTAACTTCCTGGGTCATGTCTGTGAGCCAGATGGCTATCCACCAGGTGACATTTATTTATTATTATTTTTTTTTATTTTACATTTGTTGACTGGGATTGTCCGACTGAGCTGAAGAGCCCTTTTTCAGTGGAAGCCCGCGGAGAAAAGCTCCAACACAATGCGTCTGAAATTCTCCAGGTGCAACTAACACTAGGTAAGACTGCAATCCAAATTGTAGCTTGCTACAGATCCCCCACCATACCCCAAGATTCTCACTACACCTTTCTAAACATACTGGAAAATATTAAGACAGAACCAAACACCCTAATACTGGGTGATTTTAACTACCCTGCCCTTAACTGGGAAAACTACTCATGTACCAACACCGGGTTCTTAGAATTCATAAATTCCAATGTCCTGGATCAACTAATCCATATTCCCACCAGGGGCTCCAATATCCTAGACGTGGTCATTACCAACATGGGAAATCGATGCTCCACACCTATGGTCACCCCCTTGTTAGTCAGGTCTGACCATAAGCTAATCACCCTTAACATCCACATCCCACCCCCACCCCCCAGTAAGGAAACCTCCATAAAAAACTTCTCCAAAGCCAACTTCATGCTACTCAAGTCAGAAGTGACAAACTTCATGAGACCCATGCAGACGGGAACTGAAAGTTCAACTGCTGAATCCTACACTAAGGCACTGTACGAGCACATCCACTCATGCATGAATCGTGCCATCCCAAAAAGAACCAAGATGCTCTCATCCAAAAAAAGGAAGCCAATCTGGTGGTCCCCTGCCATAAACAAACTTTACAACAAAAGGAAGAAACTGTTGCAGAAAAGAGGAAAATCCCAGGATGCAATAAACTGCCTTACCAGCCTCAGTAAGAAACTGAGATCTTTCATAAAATCCTCCAAAGCTAGTTACAAAAATAAAATTGCCAAAGATTCCAAAGACAACCACAAGGCATTCTATAACTATGTCAAGAATCTAAATGGCAATGCTCAGATCTGCTCTGAGCTAAAACAGAATGGCATTAAATATACTGATCCCAAGGATATTGCCAATATCCTGGCAGATCGATTCAGTGCCAACTTCACTCCCCTCTCACCCCCTAAATGGCCCATCTCAATATCGGATGATTGCCAAATTTCGGTAATAACAGCCACACAGGTAAAAAACGCACTCTCCAAAGCTAGGAATACAGCATCCATGGGATTAGATGACATCCCGGGCTGTGTACTACATGAACTACAATATGAACTGGCACCTCAACTAAGTGTCATGTTTAATCATAGCCTCACCTCAGGTTTCGTGCCCACTGAGTGGCGCAGAGCTACAGTTATCCCACTCCACAAGGGGGGATCCACCTTGGATCCCGGAAACTACTGTCCCATCAGTCTGACAAGCCTTATCTGCAAGGCCATGGAGCGTATTATCATGGAACTTATAAACAAAGACATTGGCAACCTTCAAACACTGGACCCCACCCAGTTTGGGTTCGTGAAGGGCCGATCTTGTCTCCTGAACCTGATTGACTTCTTTGAATCGGTCTCTAGAGCCATGGACAAGGGTAAGGTGGTCCACACATCCTATCTAGACCTTGCCAAGGTCTTTGACACCACCCCCCACTCTGGAATCATAGATAAACTTACTAAGCTGGGCATTAATCCCTATGTCACCTAATGGGTTGCTAACTGGCTTACTGATAGAACCCACACTGTAAAAGTAGCCGACTCCAAATCCAGCTCCAGACAAGTGACAAGTGGGGTACATCAGGGTTCAGTCCTGGGACCGCTCTTGTTTGGCATCTACTTCTCTGAAGTACAGGCCAGCACTAAGGGACTCTGGCAAACAAAGTTCGCAGATGACTGCAAACTGGGAGCCATTATTGAATCCCCAAATGATGTGGATACTCTACAAAAGGGCCTTACAGAAACAGATGCTTGGTGCCAGAGCCATGGGCTCAAGCTCAGTGCCAAGAAATGTATAGTTATCCCCTTTGGGAAAAGACATTTATCCATGAATTACCATATAGGTGGCAGTATACCAAATACCGAAAGTGTGATAAGAGACTTAGGGACACAGGTGGACAGTGGTCTCACCTTCGATAACCACATCACCACAACAGTCAGGAAATCCTTCTGTGTGGCACACCTCATCACTAAGGGCTTTTCATCCAGAAAAAATGTGGTCATTGTCCCACTGTACTCATTCCTCATTAGACCCATTATAGAATACAACGCCCCGTATGTACCTTTCAAGATATCTGCAACAACTGGAAAGGCTGCAGAAATACCTCACTAAAAGAATCACAGGCCTAAAGCAGATGCCTTACACTGACAGCCTTAAAAAACTCCAGCTATACTCTGTCGCATATCGTCTACTCAGAGGTGATCTCTGCTTAACATACAAGGCCATGTCAAACCCAGAGCTGTTGGACACGCTACACTTAAAGAAATCCCAATCCCTCAGAGCCACACACTCCAGGGATCTAAACCTTGTCATCACAATAAACAAAACATGCTGGAGGGATAGGTTCCTGACCCAGAGACTCCCCAGACTCTGGAATGGATTGCCCATACATGTCAAGCAGAGTGCCTCTTTGGCCCTCTTCAAAAGGAACCTTGACGACTGGATGGGAGAAAGGAAATTCACCCCGGGGATCATGTCAGTCGCCCTGCTAGACAGGGGTCCAGGGAAGTAAATAGTGTGGGAAGAAATAGCCAGGGAATTGTTATGGCTAGGCTTGTATAGGCCCTAGGGCTGATAGCCTAGTACCAACCTATGAACCAACATATTATACAATTTTCATTATAAATTAGCATTAAACAGCAATGTTACAGGATTATTACAAGGCATTAAGTAGCAGTACAATGTTATACAGTGTCAATAATCAGGTGTATAGCATAACTATTTCAAGATGTATAAAAATAAATATGTCATTAAGATGAGTATAGTTTTTCTTAATGTAGTTGCATGAAGGCAAGACAATTACAATATAATGTTTTTCTGAGGCAATTTGCTTAATAGATTTTAAAGGACAGAAAGAGTAGTCAAGGAAGATTAGAGAGAGCTAGTGAGAAGAGTGAGTTAAGGGCAGAAAATAGATTAAGGTATGAGAAGTAGGGGATGTTTAAGGGGGGAGAGTGCAGTGGCAGGACCAGTGATTTTTAAAGTGGTCTTTGGTGGATGTCTTAAATTGTTTAGGATGTGTAAGGGTTCTGATTTCCAGTGGGAGCCTATTCCAGGCAATAGTGGGGTGATAGCTGTACATGTTGCGTCCAAATTTAGACTTGGGTTTGTAGAGTTGTAGTAGGTCTTGGTTAGAGCTTCAAAGAGGTCTGGAGGAAGAATAATGGGAGATGAGAGGGCATAGTGCTGGGCAGTGGGAAGGCTGGTATAGGATAGAATGGATGATCTGGAGCTGAGAGAAAAGAAGCTGGTGGGGGTAATTCAAGCCAGTTTAGGTGTTTTAGAGAGAGATAGTGATGGGATTTGTAGGTTTGTTGGGCAGCAAATCTAGCTACCTTGTTGTAGGTAGATTTGAGTTTGGTCAGGAGTGCTGAGTTAAGATTTAACACATAAGGCATAAGTTATGTTAAGACATAAGGATTTATACCTAATCTCTTGAATTTGTCAACAATTCCCAAGTGGGGTATTATGTCAAATGCCTTGGCCAGGTCAAGGTGGGCAGTGTGAACCATTTTGCCCTCATCCATTGCTTTGGTGTCCTTCTCAAAGAAGTCCACCAGGTTGAGTAGGCATGGCTTGCCCTTGATGAAACCAAATTGGGTTAGGGCCAGTGCCTGGAGGTTTCCTGTGTCATTATTGATCATTTCCATGATGATTCTTTCCATGGCTATATATATATATGACTAGTGAGACTTTTGGTTCTGTAGTTTCTAGGGTCTGTAGATGGCCCACCCTTTATAGAGAGGGATGACTGTTGCTATTCTGTATTCATTGGGCACAAAGCCTATTTTGACACTATGGTTAAAGAGCTATTCCAGAGGGCTTGATGTTCTAGAAATGTTGGTCATAGAATTGCTAATGACTTGTTGTTAACTTGGGATAATATTGTGCTTGGCTTGTTAAATAATGACCAAAAAAACAGGTCAGCAATGATTTGAGCTGTAGCATTAAAGCACCATAATTAGTATTAACTAGTAGCTGCAGAAAATGTAATGATCAGAGTTTGTCATACATCTCAGCCTGATATGCTTATTGGTATGTTGGAGTTTAATGTGTACCGTGGTATAAAGGTAAACACAGGATCACTGGGTGATTCAGTCATTATTCCAGAGGCTGAAGTACTCTGAAATGAAGAACAGGGTCTCCTCTCTGCTGTCTACTTTTTGTTTGTTATATGGTTGATTCTTGTTGTTTGTAATATTACTTGGCTAAGACTATGAAGGCAGATTCCACCATGTGAGTGTGGGTCAGTACCAGTTGTCCATTCCATATTTAGAACTTCATTGTGATGAGTTCTTCCCTGAACTGGTGGAGAACTACTATAATGTATCCTCAGTTTAGAGGTAAATTATAGTGATATGTAAATAAATGCTACTTTCAATGATTTCTCCATGCTAGGAACAGATTGTAGCAAACATTCCCCACTAAAAGTTTTGAGAGGCAGAATTCATGGTAAATGACTCATTGGGGAAGAGGATAAAACTTATTCTGTTCCAGAACATTTCAATGCAGGGTAGAATGAATGCTAATGCTCTTTGAAGTAGGCATATTTCTCTCCAGTTATGTAACACCATGTAGTCCAGTAATAAGACATGGCCTCATGTTCATATATTTTTGTGCAGCACTGCATTCCTTCTGTAAATTATTTCCTGTAGATGAGGAGTGACCCAATACTAGGAGCCTCCTTTAGCTGTTACGTGACACAAATCTGCTGAAGCCTTTCATGAACAACTTTTAAACACTACAAGGACAGGACTGACATCAGGAAGATCTAATACGGAACTCTGGTCAACTGCAGGTAATACTAATTTGAAGCTGTGTACTGAAAATGAGGACAGGGTTTCTAGTTCTAAAGATTTTAGGAGCTAGCTTTGAATGGCAGTTTCTTCAGATAAAGTAAATAAGTAAATGGTTACTAAGAAATACTGCTGAAATACATTTGGACATGATGGCCTGAGGGTAATTGTTGATGACCCAGTGCAAAAATGTAGGCTTTTAGTCCTAATGATTTTTCCTAGTGAAATAGATAACTTGATGGAAGGAGGGAATGGGATATATGTGATTCACCCTTAAGGTTGACATTCCAGCAACCAACATTAACCTTTTTACTTGAATGAGTTATGAAAACGTTGTGATAAATAATACAACCCAGGGTCCCAGTTGCAGACTGCACTAGTTTTGGCATGAGGTAGGCATACTGCGTAGCCAACTGTTTGCTTCCAGCATGTGACACAGATAAATGTATCTTTTTTCTTTCTTACCTGCATGTAGAAGTCCTTTTACTGAAGAGGTTAGCCAGTCAGGGATGTCAGTGGTAAGTTCTCCTCCTTAGTGACAGTATTGTATGCTGTATATGGATGCTTGCAGCCAGGGGGACATCACCATCACTAAGGTCTGGCTTCAGTCATATTTCCAAGATCACCAGGATTTGAAAACAGTAGGAGTGCATATTGGGCTTCAGATACCTATTAACATTCCTAGCATTTAAACAGACAATCTGAAGTCCTTTTGGTGGCAGTTTGCTGTGGATTGTGAGGGGAATCTTACATATCTTTAAGACTAGACAGAACAGGTCTTGTGCTGGGTGAATATTTCTTATTAGCTGATCCATGAAGGTTTAGATAACATTTATTAACTTATTTATCACTCTATTAATGTTTATGTGTTTAATAACTAATCAGATGTCTCAAACCAAAATGAACCATTCCCAGACAAATCCAGGCCTGCAGAAAAAGAAACTTCAATACATGTAGGACCACAGTGTATGTTAAATTATAGGATGATCAGGAGAATTATGGCATTAGCTACAAAAAATCACAAATGCTAATTATTATTGAAATGATTGTCATTAAAACAACAGACAGTGCATGCAGAGTGGAAAATATGTAGTCAGAAGCATAAATTGTATCCCAAGGATATCAATAATATATGTAATAATTGACTACTAAGAGAGTAACCCATTCATTTAATAAATGAATAAATAAAATAAAATCAAACACTGAATTCAACTTCAGATATTCTGTTTTTATATGTTTTTATGAAATGGAGCTGATATTTTTCCTGGTGAGGGAAAAATGCATTTGTGGATGTTTCTGTTCTTCAGGTGAGGAAGACATGACACCATAAAAAGTTTTAGTTATCTGCCCTTTGTCGGGTGGAAATGAAGACCAGATCATAGGAGAAAAAAAGGAAAGATATAGCCCCATTCTGTGTATTGCAAAATTGTAAGCTCTAGATTAGCTATAATGAAGGAAAGAGGTTTCCTCCGTAAATATTTAAATTGTGGGCCAGGGGAACTAGTATCTGTAATCTGAACAGCAGAATTCTGAAAAGGATTCAGATGGCACCCTATAAGGGAGCCCGTTAGCCTTTTATAAGGTAAGGCAGTGATGCTTCGATTTAGACACAAGAAGCATGAATCTTCATACTATATTTGTCAGACTTTATTTACATGATCACGCTGGAGGAGAAAGTAGTTGCAAATGCTAGTAGAAACATTGGTAAGTCTTAAGGAGTGATTTGCATATATCCCATGGACAGGTGGTTTAAAGTACTACACAGAGAAGACTATAGCTTGCCTTGGTCTTGTAGTTTTTACTGAATGGTTTGTCTGTGTGACCTTTTACCCATTGATTGGATATTGTTTGGGATATTTTATAGGCACTCTAGTGTTTATGCACAATCTGCTTAGTTTTAAGCTCTGTCTCCAAAGTATGGAGAAACAATCCACTTATGCTGAACTGATGAGGTCAGGAAAAGGAGGAACATGGCATGCCTTCAGCTAGTGGGGTTTGGCTTTATTGTCTTGAATGCACCTGTAAATACTTAAAAAGTAAAAGTTATGGGGATGCAAAAAACATATAGCTGAAGCACTGGTATGTCTTTTAGGGGCAAATGCAAATTTCCCATAGGCTTCCCCTCAGAAAGTTTATTAACAATCAAGACTCTAGCTTGGAAGGATCTTTCTTGCAGTTTTTGCTGAATAGTTTGTGTGTGTCCTTCTTACCTTTTGGTTTAAATGCTTGGAGACCATATTCAGTTTGGAGCAGAATTATGCTTCTTACAATGACACTACAAGTTTCATCAGAGAGGATCAATGACATTTATTAGCATAGTTATATTTGTTTATTGACTTTATATTTTATACAACTAACAAAGGTTTTGTATCCAGACATATGCATAAGTATCAGAAGACCCTTATAAC
>NC_056733.1:1606993061-1607050561 GCF_019279795.1 Protopterus annectens | reverse complement strand
ACCTGTGTTCCCACATCTCTTATAACTCCTTCTGTGTTCAGTGGACTACCATCAATGTGGTAATTCATGGGAACCATGTTTTTTCTGAGAAGTAGATACCAAACAGGACAGGACCCAGGACTGAACCCTGTGGGATTCCACTTATTACAGGTCATCAGTCTGACTTGGAGTCAGCTACTTTCACACTGTGGGTTCTATCTATGAGCCAGTTTGCAACCCACCTAGTGATATAGGGGTTGATGCTTAGCTTAGTGAGTTTTTCTATGATTCCTGAGTGGGGAATGGTATCAAAGGCCTTGGCCAGATCAAGGTAGGCTGTATGAACCACCTTGCCTTCATCCACAGCTCTGGTGATTGATTCAAAGAAGTCGACCAGGTTGAGCAGGCATGATCTACTCTTCACAAAACCAAACTGTGTAGGGTCCAGAGTTTGGAGATTCCCTATATCTTTCTTTATTAGGTCCATGATGATGCATTCCATGGCTTTGCATATCAGACTCGTCAGGCTAATGGGGCAATAGTTCCCTTGGTCTGTAGTCACAATTCGGCAGGGACAAAGCCTGAGGTGAGGTGCCAGTTCACTCTGTAGTTTATGTAGAACACAGCCAGGGATATTGTCAGGTCCCACAGAAGCTGTATTCTTGGTCTTGGGCAGTGATGTTTTAACTTGTGCAGCAGTAATACTGGGTGCCTGGCAATCTACTGGTATTGTGATTGGTCCTTTGGTGGGGGAGAGACGTGTAAAATTGGCACTGAATCTGTCGGCCAGTATATTGGCAATATCTGTTGGCTCGGTATAGGAGTACCATTGTGCAGTAGGTCAGAGCAAATCTGGGTATTGCTGTGGAGATTCTTTACATAACTATAGAATGCCTTGTGGTTGTCTTTACTATCTGCTGCAATTCTGTTTTCATAGCTAGCGTTAGAAGATTTGATGAGGGATCTCATCTTTTTTTGACGCTGATAAGGGAGGTTTTCCAGTCTTGGGACTTCACCTTTTTCTGCATCAGTTTCGTCCTCCTGTTGTAGAGACTGTTTATGGCAGGGGACCACCAGATTGGCTTCCTTTTTTGGAGGAGAGCGTCTTGGTTCTACTGGGTATGGCGAGATCCATGCATTTGTGTACATGTTCGTACAGTGCATTTGTGTATGATTCAGCAGTCATGCAACTGTTCTCCATTTGCATGGGTGCTGTGAAGTTAGCCACCTCCATTTTTAGGAGCCCAAAGTTAGCTTTGGAGAAGATTTTCATGGTGGTTATCTTTGCGGGGGAAGGGGGGATGTGGATTTCTAAGGTGATTAGTTCATGGTCAGATCTAACCAGGGAAGAGTTGACCATTGGTGCAGAGCAATGGTTATCCATGTTAGTAATGACCAGGTCAAGGATGTTTCTACCTCTAGTGGGGGTAAGAATGAGCTGGTGGAGTGCACTGGAATTAATGAATTCCAGGAAATGTTGGGCAATTGTATTTGTACATGAGTAGTTTTCTCAGTTATTGGATGGGTAGTTGAAGTCGCCCAGTATGAGAGTGTTAAGTTGGACCCTAATATTCTCCAGGGTGATTAGGAATGTGGAGTGTGAGTCCTGGGACATGGTCGGGGACTTATAGCAGGCAGTGACCTGAATCGCTGTCTTACCCAATGTTAGCTGCACCTAAAGTATCTCTGATGCATTATGTTGAGCTACCAGTCTGGAGGTGTGCGGATCCTTTATGAATATGGAAACGCCACCACCTTTGGAGGTTTGGTCCAAGTTCTAGGGCCGAAAGGTGTGGAATGAGTTATAGCCTAGTAGTGCAAGCGTGCTTTCTGCTGCCTTGAACCAGGTCTCTGTTACAGCACAAATGTTGATATTTTCCATTTTAAGGAGTGCTTCAAGTGAGTGCATTTTGAGATTTAGACGTCTAGCATTGAGCAGCATGACCCTCAGATTGCATTTGTTTGTAGCTGTTATGGTGCTAATTTGGTCTTTGGAACACCACCTAAAAAAGTACTATAGGGGTGGCAAGAGCCTTGGCCAGTATCCGGAAGCCCAGGGGTTACAGATGCAGGCCATCTCTGGCAAAGCACCGAGGTCTGTCAATCATGTCCTCCCAGGCAGATACTGGATCCCCTTTGAATGACACCAGAAACTTAGCCAATTGTTGAAATCAATAATTTTCTGCTTGTACTGTGATATCATTCTGTGAGATGGTAGGAGGCTGCTCAGGGCTAGAGTCATACCCACCTGGGCTACATAATCTGAGAGCTCCTCCATGTCTCTTTTCATGTAGTCCAGGGAGGTATGTCTCAGGTCATTCACACCCACATGTACAATGACAGAGTCATATGAACTACCACATAGGCAGCAAGCTACTTAACACCGAATGTGTGATAAGAGGCCTTGGGACCCCAGTGGACAGTAGTCTCTCCCTTGATAGTCACATCGCCACAGTAGTCAGGAAGTCCTTCTACATGGCACACCTCATCATAAAAGGGTTCTCATCCAGGAAAAATTAGGTCATTGTTCCCCTCTACTCGACACTCATTAGACCCATTATAGAGTACAATGCCCCTTTTGGAATGTACCTCACAAGACATTTGCAGCAGCTGGAAAGGCCACAGAAGTACCTCACAAAGAGGATTACTGGCCTCAAACAAATGCCCTACACTGACCGCCTCAAAAAACTCCAGCTTTACTCCGTAGCATATCGCCTACTCCGAGGTGATCTCTGCCTAACATATAAAGCTATGTCAGACCCAGAGCTGCTGGACATGCTACACCTAAAGAAATCTCAATCCCTCTGAGCTACACACTCTAAGGACCTAAATCTTGTCACCACCATAAACAAGACATGCTGGAGGGATAGATTTCTGTCCCAAAGACTTCCCATACTCTGGAACAGGCTACCCATCTATGTCAAGCAAAGTTCTTCATTAGCACTCTTCAAGAAAAATCTTGATGAGTGGATGGGAAATAGGAAATACACCCCGGGGATCACTTCTGTGTCTCTGCTGGACAGTGGCACAGGAAAATAACTTTCTTGGGTGGCGTAAGCCAGGGAACCTTGTTGGCTAGGCTTATGTAGGCTTGGGCCAATAGCCTAGTACCTACCTATGAACCTATATTTGTACCTGTTTGTTGAGGGACCTGAGTGCATGCATTATATCCATAACATTTCCACAAGAAAAAATACTACTAGGTGATTTGAATGTCAGTTGGTTGGACATAAACTCTACCTCCCCTGCATATAGCATGAACTTATATAGTTTCACACAATAGCCCCACACATTATAGCAAGACATCAAATTTCCTATTAGACTGGATCCTAGTATCACTTCTTCTTCTTCTTTCGGCTTTTCCCAGTTAGGGGTCACCACAACGGATCACCGTCCGTCATGATTGGCAGGGAGTTTTACGATGTCGAGTTGCCAGCCCGGTGCCCAACCTTCCACAGAAGGCACACACACGCACGCACTCACACCTAGGGTCAATTTAGTGTGTCCAAGCCACCTACAGCATGTCTTTGGGATGTGGGAGGAAACCGGAGCACCTGGAGGAAACCCACGCGACCACAGGGAGGACATGCAGACTTCACACAGAAGTCACCCGAGCCAAGGATCGAACCGGAGAACCTCTTGCTGTGAGGCTGCAATGCTAACCGCTGCACCATCTTAGTATCGCACTCTACTAAATTCACTACCACAGGTACAGTGTCACTCTCTCAGTGATAATCTTCCAATGTATATGACCAAATATCCCACACATCTAGTTAAACAGCATATTTATAAAACAACATGCAGCCTTTCCATGTTTAATCCTGAAATGTCCATTACTCCACTATCATCTATTAACTGGAACATCCTAAAAATCCTCCCTTAGACAATGCTGAAAACTAATTCAATACAAAGTTTTTAAATATCTTAAATAGCCTCTTAGGAGGAAGAGACTAAAAACAAATAATGCATTTAAGCTATCCAAAAGAGTAGAATGCTAATGCAGGATAGAAAAAAAGCATGGAAAGAATAGCAAAAATATGAAACACCTCAATATCTTGAAAAATTGAGAGCACTTTGCAGTCGTACTAAAAAGCAAATAAATGAAGACAAAAAATATACTATAATAATATTCAGAATAATACTAAACACAGCCCTAAAAATTTTTGGACATCCATTAAAGAAATCTTACATCCTAGCCAAAAATTCAACCTAACCCCCTCTCCCAATAACTCACCACTTGAAATTACAATACAATTCAACTCTTACTTTGCAGATAGTACAGCATCTCTAACCAAGGTTTCCTCAACATCTAATTCCAACCCTGCCCAACAGCCACATATCATCACATCCACTTTGATCTTCAATCCTATGCCAATATCCTACAAAAAACTACTCTTAAACAAACTTAAACTATGCTATTTTTCAGCTGATGACCTACCAAGTGAGTACCTAACAATAACAGCCAGTAGCTTTGCCTACCCTGTTTCAATCCTTATAAATAGGTCTAGCAAGGAATCCCACATTCCCTCTTTCTAGAAAAAGTCACAAAATTACCCCTCTACCCAAAGGTGGAACTTCAACAGATATTAATAACTTTAGACCTATAGCAATCTAATCTTCCCTTGCCAAAATGCTTGAAAAATGCATTAAAAACAATTGCTAGACTATCTTCTGCAGGCAGAGCTCCTATGCCCTACACAACATGGCTTATGTCTTTCCCATAGTACTAGCATTGCCCATCTAACTTAATAAAGCTAAGATAATGGCAAACTAGTCTCTTCCTTATTTCTAGACTTGTCTAAGTCCTTCAACACAGTTTGTCAAAGCAAACTTTTACTTCAAATGTCTTTACTGGGTCTCTCTCAGCCCACCCTTCTGTAGTTCAAAAGCTACCTGTCCAATAGGTATCAGTCAGTTAAATGGCATTCCACACTGTCTCCTTACTTCCCAGTCACCACTGGTGTACCACAAGCCTCTATTCTTGGTCCTCTCCTCTTTAACATTTTCACCAATACCCTCAATACATCCACAGAACAGGCCACCCTAATACAATATGCAGATGATTCCACTCTCAGCTGCACATCTGACAACATGGTACACCTCCGAAAAATTACTTAGGAAGTTTTAACAGCCACTGAAACATGGCTTTGTAAACCACAACTCAAGCTCAACCCAATTAAGACAAAACTACCACTTTTTTCCCCCAAACCTCTCTCTCATGAAAAAATAAATCTCTCTCTTGATAATACAACCATTAAAGTCACCTCTCATAACAAATAGTGGATGCTAAGCTTACATTCAAGCTGCATATACAAAATTGCATAAGAAAAACTCATCAAAAACTAGGGATGCTTTACTGAGCCAAAACGTTTCTCAACAACACAACTAAAACTGTACTTGACACTACTTATCCCCTCCCCACACTTTTTATGGCACTCCCATCCTTACTAACTTCCAGGCTTCACAAAAATTAAAACTTGAACAATGTTATAACAAAGTTGCTAAATTTGCAGCAACTACCTCTTTCTGAGCCCACCACTGTATAGCACTAAAAAGACTAAATTGGTTAGAACTGCCTCATCAACTAATACATACACAGCTTCCTACTACCTATAAAATTATCCAGCATCTATTGCACTAAAAAACATTCTATACAACTATTTTCCCAGTCAGTCATTGAGATCCAGTGACCAAAAACTTCTGTCTGTCTACATACCCATCAAATCTGCTGGGCATTGTCTTTACTTGTACAAGGTTACTAAAGCCTGAAACTCCTTACCTGTATCCTTTCCCTCCCATCTTTCTAAACTGCACTGAAGGACTTCCTAGCTAAATATGGCTTTGTTCTTGCTCAAAACCAGAATAAACTATATCCCTAAATGTAAACAACTACATCTTCATGCCTTATACCTCCTTACAGTCCCTTCTTAACTTACTTCCTTACTTCTATCAAAATCTCTTCCCTGACTTTCTGTCTAAATATACCATTAGCCTGTTTTTCCTTCACTTCATATTCTAATTCTTGTTTTTATTAGACTAATTTACTTTTAATTTCTCTAAAATTGTCTAACATTTCTATAAATATTAAATGATTGTCATATAACTTGTATCGATTCTTAACCAGTGTTTTATATTCCCTAATTTGTTATAATTATTTAAACTGCAGATGATTTTGTTTTATTTTTGTAGATTGTAAAAGTATTGTTCTTGAAAAGTTTTGTAATAATTTAGAGCTTTCCTTCCCAGGCCTTTGCTGAAAGTGGGCTTCTACCCAGTTGGACTTTCCCAGTAGTCAAATGTCAGTAAATAAATAATAAATATATAAATCCAAGGGATATTATCCCAGGTCAAGGGCACAATGTAGGTGAAAGTATACCTCTCAACCTCTTAGTGCAAGAAATCTGGACAAAGCCTGACAAAATGGGGGACAGAGGACCAAAAATAGGGACAGATTTTAAATATTGCTCTTATAAACTTAGAAAGTCGCTAGAGTAACAGGGTTTGTGTTATCATACATTTCCTGAACAATCTGAAGTCTGAAACTTAAATGTATGCCATTATTTGGTGACTTCAATCCTCAGATCATAACTGTGATTTGCCAGAAAACCACTAATTTTATGAGGAACTGACCAAAAATAATAGGCAAAAATCTGGATATTCTGTGAAAATTTGGACAGTTGAGAGGCATGTGTGAAAGCTTGGGGCCAGAGATTAGAGTATGATTAGATATTGTAAGTGTGTTTTTAATCTGCTAGAACAGAGTTCTTCATGGGCTATGGGCAGATTGTGTGAATTATTCTGATGGCCAGTGATTAAAATAAAGGATGTCAAAGATAAAAGTAGTTAGAATGTAAGTGTATCTCTGTTGAAGCAGAAGACACTTTGCATTTGTTAAGACATGACAATGGTTCTCCTCTTTTTTTTGGGGGGGGGGGGGGCTTGTACCATTACATTTAGAGAAGTCTGTAATCTGGCCCTGTTTGTTTCAGATTGTACCAAGAGATAGTACCTGTATTCCAATACATGCATGATGACACCTATCCTGAGGACAAAATGAACCTCTCTAACGAGGAATTGTATAACTTAGTAGCAACATTGCAGCATAGAGGAAATTGTTTTGAACAGAGTTGATATGATAGTTAAAGGAGACAGCGGTATCCAGACGCATGCCTGGATGCTTAAAGGTTTGTGCAGTCTCACTGAAGATCCAGAGGATGACAGTATCTGCCAATTATATTTCACTAGGGAGATTCTGGCTAAAGTAACAAAATGTATTGTTTTGTTTGCTTATTTCATTCTAAGCAGTTTAGGCCCTAGCCAGGATGAGAGTATACAGAGATCTCCCTGGAATATAGATTTAACATACTCTGGGGAAGAGCTGGACCTGGTGATGACCACTCTGTCTGCCCAGCAAGTGGTGGTCTCCCATTTGGTGGAAGCATGACCCTTGTTTATAAATGTGATGTTTAACAAAGGTCTTAGAACTGATCCCTCTAGGATGATTTTTGGGGGGGGGGGGGGGCTTGTACCATTACATTTAGAGAAGTCTGTAATCTGGCCCTGTTTGTTTCAGATTGTACCAAGAGATAGTACCTGTATTCCAATACATGCATGATGACACCTATCCTGAGGACAAAATGAACCTCTCTAACGAGGAATTGTATAACTTAGTAGCAACATTGCAGCATAGAGGAAATTGTTTTGAACAGAGTTGATATGATAGTTAAAGGAGACAGCGGTATCCAGACGCATGCCTGGATGCTTAAAGGTTTGTGCAGTCTCACTGAAGATCCAGAGGATGACAGTATCTGCCAATTATATTTCACTAGGGAGATTCTGGCTAAAGTAACAAAATGTATTGTTTTGTTTGCTTATTTCATTCTAAGCAGTTTAGGCCCTAGCCAGGATGAGAGTATACAGAGATCTCCCTGGAATATAGATTTAACATACTCTGGGGAAGAGCTGGACCTGGTGATGACCACTCTGTCTGCCCAGCAAGTGGTGGTCTCCCATTTGGTGGAAGCATGACCCTTGTTTATAAATGTGATGTTTAACAAAGGTCTTAGAACTGATCCCTCTAGGATCCCCTGAACAAATTAAGGATGTGGTAAAGAGACTCTTGGGGACCAGAGGCCAGAATAATTAGAAAATCTTTTTAAGCATGCTTTGCCTACTGTCCACTGCAGCACTGGATTCTCTTTGCCCTACCCGAGCAAATATTTTTGGACAGAGATAAAATCACCATGACGGTACTATGACCTTGCCTGGAACGCTACTGGCAGAAGAGGAGATTCTCTGCATTTAAGTAATCTGTAAAAGTTAAGGAGACACGTTTCTCTACTGATTTACTCAAGGTTCTATCCTTGGCTGGGATGCCTTCTGTGCGGAGTCTGCATGTCCTCCCTGTGGTCGCGTGGATCCTTCCGGATGCTCCGGTTTCCTCCCACATCCTAAAGACATGCTGTAGGTGGATTGGACACTCTAAATTGGCCCTAGGTGTGAGTGTGTGCATGTGTGTGCCTTCTGTGGATGGTTGGGTGCCAGGCTGGCAACTCGACACTGTAAAACTCCACTGCCAATCATGAGCGGACAGGTGATCCGCTGTGGCGACCCCTAACCGGGAAAAAGCCAAAAGAAGAAGTGAAAATGTTAATAGGAGGTAGACTGAAATGGTACTACATTGGAACACTGGTATGGGGTTTATAGCTGCAGCTTTCTAAAAGTCTGATAATGCCCCAGTAAACAATGAAAGCTTGATAATGTGTATGAGTGAAATGACAATAATGGCATCGCAATTGTTTCAAAAATCTGGGATGTACTCTAAGCCACTACAGCAATGGGATACATACTAATATATATATATATATATATATATATATATATATATATATATATATATATATATATATATATGTGTATCTTTTTTGCTTGAAGAGAAATTCTGTTCTTCATGTCCTCAGATTATTTGTTATTGAGTGTTAAGTACTGTTTTGTGCAAGGGAGCTTTTGATTCTGAAGCTCCTGGTGGACAGGGAGCATTTGTATAAATCATTCATCTCTGCAGTAACAGAGCAGACCTGATCTGAAGACTTAGCTGTTGGTGTGTGTGTGTGTGTGTGTGTGTGTGTGTGTGTGTGTGTGTGTGTGTGTGTCTGTGGTGACAAGGTGATTGACATAGTGTCTGATGGGGTTTGGGCCCCCCCAGAGGATAACAAATAGGTGGAGCAAGACAAATGCAGAACGGGGTGAGAAGAAAGGTGTTAGATGGGAGAAGGAGAGACAGGTGAGATGGGGGCAGGCGGACCTATGGTTGTACAATGAGAAAAATACTGGGGACAGGGAAAATTATAGGGTAACAGGATAGAGGTGAAATAGTCTGGATGAGAAAGGGGACATTAAAGAAGCATTTGCTTATTGAAGAGGATTACCTGTGGTAGACAGTAAGATGCTGCATATTGATGAGGAGAAGACAGCATAACAACGGCATGCAGAGGAATGAGAGGTAATAAATGCAGACATGAGAAGATGTCAGTAGGAGTCACTTGAAGAGAAAGAGATAATGGCAGTGCTTTAGCAAACTAAAAAGGCTGCCTTATGGGGGCTATGATAGTTTTCACTACTGGTGACAAAGGGCATATGTATGCAAACTAGTGACTGCATCTGTTAAAGTTGTTCTTATTATTGTGCAGGTAGGAGGGTTATACCAAATGAAGTTCTTGAAGAAAACAGTGTGATTACCATCAAAAGAAAATTGGCAGAAAGGAGAGAGAGAGAGAGAGAGAGAAGGGAGTAGACAGATTGATTTCATAGTACAGAACTGGTATATATTTTGTATAGTCGGCCTGATAATATACACTGGTGTCTTCTAGCTAGAAAATCATTACATAGAGTTCAGTAATCTGCATAGGTGATATGTAGCTCTTTAAGTAGCCATTCATCAGACAGAGCAAGGTCATATAAATATTGTACAGCAAGACATTCAGCCAGTAAGCAGGCATGAACTGGAAAATCTTGCAAATGTAAGTCGGAATGATTTTGTTATGTGCATATGTAACACGAAACATTCAATCATCAAACTGAATGATCTCTAAGTTGTACACAGGCAAGATTAAGCAAACAAAAACAAATGCACAGGTGATTGGCAGTTATGCAACAGTTTAGCCAGTAACTTAAGACTAGCATAAAAAGCACTTTATATCCTGTAATTAGGTGTTCAGACAGCAGTACCTAATCACTATGTACACAGATTATTTAATGTTTAGACTAGAGAGTTCCTTGCCCTTGTGCACACCAGTTATGCAGTATATAAAGGACAGGCCCGATTAGTCATCATGGCACAGGACAATGGGGTTTTGCTAATGGAGCCTTGTTGAAAGGTTTCAGTTGCTAAATAAGACCCAGTGGACTGCTGATTAGTAGAAAGTTTCTGACCAACAGGTAACTGCAGGACTACTGTCAGATGTGATCCTTTAGAATGACAGCTATGCAGTGTTTTGGATGGGGAGTCTGATGTGATTTATTCCCTTTCCAATTGACAGAAAATAGCTTAGGAATTGAATGGAAGCCTTCACAGAAAAATGCTGGCAAGGCATAATAAGTACTGGGAAGATGATATCCCAAGGTTCAGCTTGTGGTTGGCTGAGCAACTTGGATGCTCAGATGAACATGGAAGTGGGGCTTACACAGGTTAACTAAGTATCGCCCTCAGGAACAGGCAAACCATGTGCTTGGGGAGAGGATGTGGATGGTGAGTGGTATTTTATACCTTTAAAAGACTTCTGGGTACATTAACCTTCAGGAACCTCACAGGAAGGGTTAAAATAGTCAGTGGAACACATGGTTCTTTAAATAAAGGATTAGAACAATAACAAAGTGAGATAACAGAGTTGAAATCTGTGAATATCTGTCTGCAAACTATTGAGCAACAGGTAGATAAACAGAATACTTTCTCAAGAGGCAATCTCAAGTAAAACATTTTTAAACATTTCTATCGAATCATCTTATTTTAAAGCATGACATGAGAACAAATGCATAAATAGAAAAGAAAACAAACCACAATAACATTTTTCATTGTTATTTTCATGGACTATACATGTTGTTGTTTGTCTTTCGGCTTTTCCCGGTTAGGGGTCGCCACAGCAGAACCCCAGTCTGCTAATGATTGGCAGTAGATTTTCACGAACGCCGCGGTGCCAGATTGACATTCAACCTTCAACGAAGGAATGTCCATTTACGCATGTCTTTCGAACGCCCACCCAACCGCTGGGAGGACATGCAGACTCCACACAGAAGGCACTCCCCGCACTCCAGCCAAGAATCGAACGGGAGAACCTCTTGCTGTGAGGCAACAAAGCTACCGCTGCACCACAGCGGATATACATATGTTTTTTATTATTCTTTTGGTGTGAGAGTACAGTTGCTGCTGACAAAAACTAGTTAAGTTTTCATTTTTAGCATTTATCTGCGGAGCACAATTAGCTTTAGAATTATAAAATAATTGGGTTCATGTGATTTTTCTGGTTTGGTAGGATGCAGTACTTTGTGAATACAGAGCATTTTTCAGATGTAGACTAAATTTTGGGAGGAAGTATGAATTATGTAATCTAGGTACCTTATATTTCATTCCATTACACTGCATAAAGTCACAACAGGAGATGGTTTGTCTAGCTAGTCTCCCAGTTTGAGTGCATCTAATATGCAGTTTCACTTCCTTCTCCCACCTTAGGTTGCCCAGCCTTGTCCTAATGTTCCACGCCCCTTGAAAGGCCGTTTGAAATTCGCAAACCACTAACCACTCAGGTAATCAGTTCCAGTGGTTCACAACTCCGTCTAGTCATGTTTAACTTGAGAAATTCTCAGTGCCTTTCCCTCTATCCCTATGATGATCCTTGTAGCCTTCCTCTGAATGTTTTCTGGTTGTTTAATCTCCTTATCTCAGAAGTCTATGTACCACAGAATGCAGTCCAACACTTTGTTGTCATTCCTACTTCCCTCTCTGCTTGTGCCTGATGGTGCAGGGCTGGTGTGGTCATCGGTCATAAGCCATCTTCAGCTACTAACATTCTCTAACTTATGTGCTATCTATGGATTGTTGTGTCCAAATGCAGAACCTTGTGGTTATCAAATGTTTAGTTGCCATGGTAACTGGGAACATATATTTTGAGTCTGTGATGAGTTGGCAGATTTTAAAAATTCCCTACAGAGTACTCTGTCAGAAATATTAGGTGAGTAAATGGGTGTAACTAAAGAAATGATTCTTTTGAGCTGGGACACAGAATTTTAATTGCCTAGACGTATTAAGGCCTTGTTATGTTTAATTCTGGTGGCTCCCAAAAAGCAATTACTAGAAAATGGAACCAGCTGTATTTGAAGTATTAAATATTGTAGCAGAGATAAAAGAATAGGAAGTGGACTCTTTAGAAAAAGGAAGGAGCAAGTTACATAGAAATACATGGAAACTATGAGAACAATACATGCTCAGGATTTATGTTATGTTAGACTGATGATAGTTATAAAAAAAAAAAACGTGGTGTATAATGTATGTAACTGGAAACATGTTAATATGTTTTTTTTCTTTATATTAATGTATGTTTGCTTGTTTCTTAAGTCATAATTTAATAAAGGTGTTTAAAAAACAGGTTAGTTGCCACCTCTCTGCTCATCTGTTGAAGGCTTCAGGGACCCTTTTCAGACTTTTTCTCCATCCAGGTCTGTGACTCAGATTTGTTGGTCATCCTAAAGTAGGCTTGATCTGTTAGTCATGGCCTCCAACATCTTCTTCTTCTTCTTTTGGCTTTTCCCAGTTAGGGGTCACCACAGGGGATCACCTGTCCGCTCAAGATTGGCAGTGTAGTTTTTACGGTGTTGAGTTGCCAGCCCAGCGCCCAGTCTTCCACAGAAGGCACACACATGCACACACTCACACCTAGGGCCAATTTAGAGTGCCCAAACCACCTACAGCATGTCTTTGGGATGTGGGAAGAAACCGGAGCACACGGAGGAAACCCACGCGACCACAGGGAGGACATGTAGACTCCACACAGAAGGCAGCCCAGCCGAGGATCGAACTGGAGAACCTCTTACTGTGAGGCGGCAACGCTAACCACTGCACCACTGTGGCCACCCCAGTCATGGCCTTCAACATATCATAGATACATGTGTTGAATAGTTAAGGATTCAGCACTTACCCTCATGGTCCTCCATTTGTCACATTCCTTCCCCCTTACAGCCTATCCTTATCCCTCACTATCCGAGTTCTTATTCACGGACAGTCCTCTACTCATTTTGCAGGTGTATGCTTAATCCTATCCCTTTCAGTTTACCAAACTGTCTTAGAGGCTTAGAGGGGGATAGCAACTCAAAGGCCTTCCTGAATTGCAGACAGAACACATCAACTGGCACTTCCCAATCAAACACGTGTGTTGTACAGTCACTGGATACAGGTGGTTTGATTAGCAGCTCTTCATGGCAGGCAGTCAGTGCTGATTTGGATCCTAAAGCTGGTTGCTGTTTTCTTTCCATCACCATCTTGGGTACTGTCATCAGAAACACTGACCATGTAGTTCCTAAAACAGGCATGTTGTCACTATTAATCAAGGGGACAAGCTGCTTTCTGATCATCTGTTACTTTCCCAATGGCCTGAGCTCTGTGAAGGATTGCTGTAAGTGCTTGTCCAGTGCACTTGCTAGGTTTTTGAGTACAATTACTGGTATCCCATCTGAGCCCTGTGCTTTCTCCTTCTGTAAGCTGCTCAGTACCTTTTCTACTGTTTACCTTCTTACTGGCCCAACCATCCATCTTTCATCTTTAATACACCACTCCAAAACAAAAATGTAGTTAGGGACTTGGGTACTTGGGCTCATAGCTCCCTCTCTTTTAACCTTCATGTCAAAACAGTTGTTATGAAATCCTTTTAATTAGCATGAATAATTGCCAAATGAATATCGTCAAAGTCCAAAGAGGTAATTATTCTCTTATACTTTATATTGATCAGGCCAGTTATCAAGTACAATGCCCTTTTTGGAATGTATCCAACTAAACATATCAAACAATTGGAAAGTCCCCAAAGGTTACAAACCATAATGATGGCAGACTTAAAGTCCCTGAGCTACCAAAAGAAACTGGAGTTTCTGCCCCTTTATTCAGTGTCTTATAGACTTTTAAGGTTAATTCTCTGTCTTCCATACTGCACGACTGGAGACCTTACTGTCCTGAACATCCTATTTATGTGCATATCCAATATCTCCACTATTTAGAACCAGGGACCTAAATCTTCATCAACAGATAAATAAAACACAGTGGAGGGACAGGCTTATAACCCACTGCCTCCAAAAATAAACCTCTCCTCCATGTTTAATGGTGTGACTTCCTATCTTCCATTACACATAAGATGACTGGATGGATATTCACAAATTTATTCCAGGATCGACCAGTGTGGCCCTCCTGGAGAAAGGAGGTGTGCCAAGTCAAGAATGGTCATGAGACTCACTGGCATTGTAATATTTATGAATCTTTGAATATCTTGATTCTCCCACAGCCAGCACAGTAATCTCCCCCAAATTCTTTAGAAACAAATAATTTTTAATACTTTAATGATGTCTTTGTGATTCTTAACCTCCCTTCCATCCTTGAGCTACCTGATTAGTTTAATGTTCCCCTACATCCTCTGAAATATATCTGAAAACTTGTTTCTCTCCCCACTCTAGCCCCTAGGGTTAAGTTACAGTCAGCTTTGGCCTTCCTCCCCATTTTAGTCACTCCACTTTGGCCCTGATATAGGCCCACTTCTCTTCATCCCTCTTAAATCTTTCCAATATTTGAATGTGTCAATTTTATTCTTGAGTGCCACACCGACCTCTCTGCTCTTCCAGACTGGGATCTTCCTAAACTTTGTCTTCCTTCTTTAGGTAACTACCTATATATACCTTTCAGAATGCTGTCTCTGAATCTTCTTCACAGGTTGTTTACCCATCCACTTTTACTTATTGCTCAGTTCCCACGACACCTCCAGCCCAGCTACTTCCCACCATTCCCTCTGCCATTCTGCAGTCCCACATTGTTGTGTCTTTGTGCCTTGGATATTCACTGCTTTGCCTAAGTTGAACCATACTACATCCCAGTCAGTGTTGGCCATCGGATATCTCAGACCTACTAAGTGAACTTCACCTGTACTAGTGAGGAAGAAATTTATGTTATTTTGTGTGGTGTATTCTTGCATGAAATTAACAAATTCTTCCTCATCCAGTGCGTCTTCAAGATCCTTTCCTTTTCTGCTCTAGATATAGGAGCTGACCATTCATCAGGTGTAAGACTGGCATCTCTCATCAGCATTATTCTCTTCCTTTATTCACCACAGCTTCTGAACCTGTCCACCAACACTGACACCCTTCAGTGATAGTCTAGTAGCAGTTGATGCTGTCTGACAGCCTGTTTCTCCCATACTCTGCCTGCACTTTGTCATTATAATTACCTTCTTCACAACTTCCAATCTGCCCTGCTTCTTCATTCTCCTTTTTTCTTCTTTCATGTCTCAGACTATCTTGTATCTGATGTAACTTCCACTTCTCCACCTTATTCTCTATCAATCCTGAGGATGAGATAACCTAGAACAACCTTATCCCAGATCATGTCTTCTATTGCTCAAGTCTCTTTTGATGCCAGCAGTGTCCAGCTCATTAGGTTCCCAGAGGAGAGTCTGCAATTATCACATTTTATCTTCATGACCCTGGCATTGTACCACATCATCTTCTAGCCCCCTTTTACTCATTTGCCTCTTTTTCCTCCTTCTTACTTTTCTGAGCATCCTTCACATTTACTCCCTCTTTCACATATTCACTCTAGTTCTGGCCTGTCTTTATGCAGCTCTCCTTCAAGTGCTTCTTTGTTCCTATTCTACTTCTTCCTCACCCTCTCCATCTTAGTCTAAATGTATGATGGTGTCTTAATACTTCTCTTTCAGTAATACTGCTCCTTTATTACCGAGGTGGAGCTTATCTGCAACATAAAGCGTATCCCTCTGTCATACCTCCCATTGCCCACATACACATTTTCTACTGCCCACTGTTGCAACTATACATTGTAATTCCTGCTTTTTGGCTTTCTTGGTGTGCAGGTTGCATGCATTATCAGCCATTCTTCATCCAAGGTCTTTATATAATCAAGCCATACTAACAAGTTTACATTTACAAACATTATACACCACATATATTGTTCTATACCATGTAATCAAAGTAATGTTACATAAATTGTTCAGTTTCTGCCTTTTCTTAAACCTCATTCCTCTTCCAAAACATTTTTCTGCAGGTATGCTCTGAAGAACCTTTTTCTTCCTCATTACACTTCCAACATTTGCCATCTGCCTGAGGAAAAATTCTTTGGAGTCGGCTTGTTGTATAAGAGTATCCATGCAAACAATTCCAAGCAAAAATTCTAAATCTTCTAGGCTTTGTTGCATATTTGGGAGTCATACATATATCCTCCCATTGTTTCTTTGTGAATTACTTATCCATTCTTTCTTCCCAATCCTTTTTAATCTCCTCTGATTGATTCCTATATTTATCATGCAGTATTTTATATGCCTACTAATTATCCATTTTTTAACAGCAGCTTCTGCTCTAGATTCTACTAAAAACTCTACCGGTGCTGGTCTTTCACCTAGGACACCTCTAAATAATTTGAGTTACTTATTAACCAGATCATTTTTTTTTCTTTTATTTCTACCCTATTTTTAAACTCCACCTTCATTGTATCTCATTCGCTAGCTATAACTTCTGGAGTACTTTCTATCTTCCCTAATAACTCCAGAAGAATTTCCACTAGCCATTCCTTAAATTTCTCTATGTTTAACATGTAGGTGAGGAAGTGCCAGTGTCTCATCTTTATTTCATTACCCTGCATTTTTATCTTAGTATTTATTGGTGTATGATCTGAAATAGTTATTGGATATGTGTCAAAGTTCTCAATTAAATACACGTTCCTGTGAAATATAATTTATGTCTAATTATGCCCAGTTATTGTACCTTGAGGAATAATATGTAAATTCTCTCCAAGTTCCTACAACTATACACGTTTCATACCAAACATTTTCATAAATTGCTTCAGCAATCCACCCTCTTTTGTTATATTTTCCTGTATAGGCCCCCAGATGTATCTTCTTTGTTGCAAATCAAATTCCAGTCCCCAACTATAAGTTATATCCCCTCCTGAAAGCTGATTATTTCTCCCAAAACCTTTTTAAGTTACATAACAGCAGTTTTAGGTGGACTATAAATACATGCCAGTGTAATCTTCATCTCTTGGCAGTAGCCCCTTACTAATGCATATCTGCCATTATTATCCTTTTTTCATCTTCTATCACTATTGAGCTACTCTACCAATTAAAATATGTACTTATTTTCCTCTTTCCATGATATCTGCTGAATATCCATCTGAAATCCTTTTTTATCAAATTCACATGTTTATTTCTTTCCAAATCTGTCTCCTGTGGTGTTGCTATTTGTTCTCTGCTTTTCTTAATGTGATTAAATATTCTTTCCTTTTTGTGTACACATGTGAGACCATTCACATTCCAAGGTAATATGGAAAGTATCACCATTATGGTAAGAAGATATTATTCCCACCTGTTGTATATGGCATCTTTTCTAAATGTTACATTTTACAAGACTTTTTGTTTTAATGCAGACACTCAAAAAACACCCCAGCACACCCCATTACGTGTTAACTTAATAAAAACACATATAACTATGTAATTATTTAAATAATGAATTTTAACCCTCCTAATAGTAAATTTTGTCCCAAGTAGACAGCTGCAAACACAGAGCTTATTTAACATGAGATTGAGGATACCCATGCTAAGATGCATGGTATTTGCCTGTGCTTCTACTTACACCAATTGGTGTCTGTTCTTTTTTTATCTTTATTCCTCTACCAGATGTGTAAACAACTTACATGCTTTCAGAAAACATTAACTTTTAGCCATTATGAAAACAGTGTTCTTGCTGTTTATTGCTCTATTATCAGCTTGTCTCCACGGAAACCTAAGAGAAAAAATGTAGTCCTCTTCTGCAGCCTGAAGGACAAGGTGAAACATTTATTGCTAAAGGAAAACTTTTCATTACATTTAGTATTTTAAATGTAGTTTTTTCCACTTAAAACTTCTTATTAGATTAAGTCAAGTGTCTTAATCCAGACATTCACCTAGGCATGTTAAGGGAAACATGTCAACTTTAGGTATACTATGATCTGTGTACTTTTACACCCCATCTACCACCTCAAAAACAGAAGATTATAGCCTTTCTTCTCTTTTTGCACTGTAATGCCTACATTTCTTAATACTAAAATGAAGAAAAAAATAGATGAAGAAGAAAAACAGGGCATCTGATACTTTAGTCATTTTATCAAATACAAGAACAACTAAAACTACTTTGCTATAAAACATGCAATTTATATTGTGAAAAGTTTTGCAGAAATACTATTAAGAACAGGAATTGTATTTATGGTTACCTTTTCCCTTTCTCTTCCCATCCCCTCAGTGTCCTTCCAAACATTAATGAAAAGAAGTGAGGGAGATACTTTTCAGTTCCTCACAAGTTTAACAAAGTCAACAAAAGTCCACTCTTTTTATTTCTTCTTTTTTTTATTGACATTTGATTGCTGGGAAAGTTCAACTGGGTAGGAACCCATTTTCAGCAGAGGCCTGAGGAGAAAAGCTCCAAAGTATTATAAAACATTTTAAGAACAATAATTTTATGATCTTTAAAATTAATGCAAAAAAAACTACAGTTTAAATAATTAGACCAAATTTATTTAAAACGAAAACATTGGTTAAGAAGAGTTACAAGTTATATGATAATTATTTAATATTTAGAGAAATATTTACCAGTTTGTAGGGAAAGTAAAGATAAATCAGTATAATACAAACAGGAATTTCAATATGAAGTGAGAGAAATGCCTGAGAGAAAGCTGGGAAGAGAAATTGATAGAAACAAGGAAGTGAGTGAAAAAGGAGGAGTAAGAAGGTGTAAGGTATGAAGAGTTATTTGTTCACATTTAGGGATAAAATGTATCTTGGTGTTAAGCAAGAACAGAACCAGCTTTTGAGTACAAAGTCTTTCAGAATGGTTTTGAAGGATGGGAGGGAGGGTATTGACCTGATGGATACATTAAGAAGTTTCAGGCCATAGCAACATGGTATGAGTACAGACAATGCCCAGCAGGTTTGATAGGTTTATGGACAGAGAGGAGTTTTTGGTCATTGGATCATAATGACTGACTGGGAGCATAGTTATGTAGAATGTTATTTAGTGCTGGACAACCAGATGGATGCTGGATAATTTTAAAGGTGGTAAGAAGCTGTGTATATGTTAGTTGATTTAGTAGTTCTAACCAATTTAGGCTTTTTAATTCTGTACAGTGGTGGGTTCTGAAAGGGGTATTTCCTGCAAATTTAGCAACTCTGTTATAGCTTTGTTCAAGTTTTGATTTTGTGATGCCTAAAGGTTAATAAAGATGGGAGTGTCATAAAGAAGTGTGGGGAGGAGATGAGTAGTGGCAAGTGTTGTTTTAGTTGCATTGGTGATAAAGATTTTTGCTCAATAAAGCATCCCTAGTTTTTTATGAGATTTTCTTATGCAATTTTGTATATGTAGGTCATTTTTAAGATTATCTTCCACTATCATCCCTAATAATTTGCTAAGAGAAGTAACTTCAATGGTTGTATTATTAAGAGAGATGACCTTAAGTTTTGTTTTTTCATGAAAGAGGGGTTTGGGGATAAAAGTATTAGTTTGTTTTTTATGGTTGACATGAGTTGAGTTACAAAGTTATATTTCAGTGGCTGTTAAAGCTTCCTACGTATTTTTTGGAGATGTGCCAAGTTGTCAGATGTGCAAATGAGCATACAGTCTGTGTATTATTTAGGGAAGCCTGTAGTGTAGATGTGTGGAGAGAATTGGTGAGAACGTTAAAGAGGAGGGGACTAAGGATAGAGCCTTTTGGTGCAGCGGTGGTGACTGGGAGGTATAGAGAGAGGGTGGAGTGCCATTTTACTGACTGATACCTATTGGATAGGTAGCTTTTGAATCACTGATGGGTAGGCTGAGAGAGACCTAATGAGGACATTTGGAATAAATGTTTGCTGTCACAAACTGTGCCAAAGGCTTTAGACAAGTCTAAAAATATCAGCTGTGGATGGTTGGTTCTTTTTGCTTTTACTTCATTTATCATTGTTTGAAAGCACTGTCCTTCAAACTGAGAGGTTGTCTATTTCTTTTTATTGGAATGTGGTAGTTGTTGAGAAATATTAAAGCAATACCACCACTCTTCCTCTTTATATGGTCATTACAGATGATATTACAGCTGAGAGGTGTAATATTGGAGTTGTTTATGCTGGGTTTAACCAGGTTTCAAGTACAGTAAGAATATCAGGTTTATGTTGGGTAATCCAAGCATGAAGTTCAACAACTTTATTTCTTACACTTCTAACAAAGATGGAAGCAAAAATTAGATTACCAGGATTGGGGGTTGACTGTTGTAGGATTAGAGTAGTGTGTGTGGAAGACAATTGTCTTGATATTCATTGTGATAGGTGGGGCCAGGATTAGAGTGAATGTTGCCTCCTGGAAGGATTTTAGTATATTGGGGAATTGTTGATACTTGTTTTTCTGGAGAATATTTTCCACTTAATTTTGTTTTGTTTTGAGCTGAAATGTAGTTAATCAGTCTGTATTTGGATTAAAGGTGAGATGATGTCATTAGACAGGTTTGGTGTGATACGTGGAGACTGTAGGGAGGAAACATGAATAGATGGTTAGGACAGAGTTGGAGAGATGTTGAGAGCTATTGTAGAGTCATGCTAGGATGAGAAATGACTTGTAGGAGGAGAAGAATAGAGGATAAGCTAAGGAGTAGCATGATTAAGTAAATGGATCTGTATGTTATTGTAGACAGTTAGTGGGGAAGTAGGGGGTCAAGAAGGAAAAATAAGTTGCAAGGGAGCAGGATAGTTAATGGTGGTGGAGTCTGCTAGCTGATTGAAGGTAGGTAGGAAAGAAGTATTTTCTGTGAAGGAAACAGCTTGTACAATTATACAGCTGTACCTCACAAATGCAATTGATGCTTTGCAGTCTCACATTTATTCACTAATTTATGTGCTGCTGGTCTTCTCCTTGTTTATATTTACCTCCTAGCCCCAGATTCCAGTTCAATTCCAATGTACTTTAGATTCTTCTAGTCAGCTCCTGCACTTTTCTCTGTCTCTTAAGCATTTTCCTTTGAAGCAATGGAAATGGTTTCACTGGAAAGTTTGTCAGTTTGTTTTATTACCAGAAGAATGAGAAGCAGAGTCCCCTTCTGCTTGATGACTCACTTTTTGTTGGACATTTTTTTTTATTTCCTTCTTAGCTTGTTCTGCATCAAAAATGACTTTAATCCTCCAGAAAAAATATTCTGAAAACAGCTGGAAACAGCAGCTTGAATCTCACACCTGCCTCTCGACATTTCTTGAATACTGGGATAAATTTGTTTCTCTTCTGCATGGTGTACAGTAAATAATCATTTTCCAAAACAGTCTACGGTCACCAAACTTTAATACTTTGCCCTTTTACATGGTTTTGTTAGGATCAACTATTTATGCTGGTAGGTTTGCGCCTTTAACAGTACAGGTCTTGGCTGCTTTCTCATGGCCAGATTTGGAGCATACACATCGTGTGCTCTTTCAATTAACAGTTCTTGCTATGGAATACCACTCCAGTTGGTTATTTGTACATTCATAAAATTAATAAGGCTGCCCCTTATAGTTTCCCTGATACAGCAGAAAATCTTAGATTTTTTTCTATGTGTACTTTCCTCTAATTCTACCATATTTTGAAACAACTCTTCTTGAACAGTCTCATACTTGGCCAGCTTTTTCTTCATTTCAACCTCTGATTTTTGCAGTTTTATCTTTAAAGGTTCTTCCATTGTTTCCAGCCCTTTGTCATTTGAGTTGATATACTCCTTCAGTGTTTCATTTATTTTAATCAGCTCTGAGCTCAATTGACTTATTTTTTTCCTCAAGATTACTGGAAGCCATATCTTGCCCCAAAGCTGGAGCTTAAACTGTCTTTTGCTGAACAGCTGCAGGATTCTTCCCAGTCAGTGTTTTCTCTTCACCTTTTCTGTTTTGATTTTCTTACTTTTCTTTCTATAATTTTGAGTTTCTTCTTTGCTGGCATCCGGGTAGTGTACTTACTAGCCAATAACTGAATATAGAAAAAGTGACAGAGTTCCTGGCCTTTGTATTTCAGTTTGTTTTTTCACACTGGGTGAGCTTAACTTAAGCTGTTGATCATTGTGAAGCCATCTTGGAAAAGCCTATGCCACCAGATTATTGTGCCTAACACAGACCATGACAATATGTCTGGTCCTATTCTTCCTCATTACATTTCCTGTCTGTACCATTGTTCTATCCAGGATCTGTCCCGTCATTGTCTTCACAGAGTCATAACCACCTTGTTCCTTAATCTAAAAGGTTTGAGACACTTGCTAACAGAATTAATGATTAACAGTATGTTGCTTAAACACTCAATATTACATTTCTGGTCCTACCTAAAGACTTGGCTTCCATTGCTGAATCTCCTACCCTCATTCTGTTCTGTACACCTTCTTGACTATTCTGGATGACCTGTTACTTCCCTTCCCTTCCCTTTCCTTTCTTTTCCTTTCCTCGTGTCTGCCATACCATCCTCCAACCCTCCTCTCTTCGTTTTTTTGGCCTCCTGCCTCCTTCCCTGAGGATTCTGTGTTCCTGCCTTAGCCTGCTTCTGGGTTAGTACATTATTTTATTGGCCCCTTTGTCTTCTGTTTTCGTCTCTTCTTTCTTACTCTTTATATCATCTTGTCATGTATATGGACTTGTAAAAAAATCAAGTCATAGTAGATTATTAGTTGAGTTACCAAAGAAAATATCCACACACAGAGTCTGTAGAAAGCTAAAACATATCCGTTGAGAATGTGCACATAAGTGGAAAGCTTTTGTTATCATTAAAATAAGAAGACAAAGACCAGAACAGATTTAAACAGGATGACTCTGCCTTATTAGCTGAGACACATTAATTCATGACTTTGCAAACTGTAGGGAATAGCCACATGTGTAAACTTGAGTGTTTTTTTTCAGATCTATATAAATGTTGTCATATTCCTTTACAGAACTCAGAATGAACCTCGGGCCATTTGATTAAAGCCATATAATAAGTTTTTGCATAATTCATTAACTATACTTCCCATTATCTACTTCCTCATTCATACTGCATCATACCTCTCAACCTCTTAGAGCAAGAAATCTGGACAAAGCCATAAATAAAAGTGAGACAAAGACCCACAAATAGGGACAATTTTTAATTACTACTCTTATAAACTTAAAAAGTTGATATAATAACAGGTTTTGCATTAGCATGAATTTTCTGAAGGATATGAAGTCTGAAACTCAAATGTCTGTCATTATTTCCTAACTTCAATCTTTAATGATTTGCCACTAATTTGTCAGAAAACCCCAATATTATGAAAAATGGAACAAACAGATGGGGCAGAAATTTGGACATTCTGCAAAAATCTGTACAGCTGAGAGGTATGATTGCCATTTCAAGTTTATGCTCTCCACCATTCAGAAAAACATAATGTAACTCTTTAGAAAAACAATTCACAGGCATTTAGCAAGTCTTTTCAGTAAAATCAAATGCAGAGAGGTGCTTGATCCTAGGATCAGAGTCAAATAAAGTCTTTATTATAAGATTATGCTGCTAAATCACTCACCTTTGCACTCTGTAAGCCTTTAATAAAATGCATCCCCATAAGTTTTTGAATAAGTAATAGCTAGCTGTGGGGGTACCTGGGGCTGCTTTTTCATAACATTACTCAACTCTCATTTTATGGAGTACTAGTAGGTGAAGAGGAAGGAGTGTCTTGAGGTACTGTGTTGCTCAATGAAAAAGCATTTAAGCAATTTAAGTAGTATTTTTATTTGCTTTTATGTAAAAATATTTGACTATCTTGGAGTCATGACTCAGAACTCAACAACAGTCCAATTTTTGTTTAAAAAAATAAAGTCAGATTACTCAGTTTGACTGTTTTCTAAACAGCCCAGTATTTGTCTGTACTTCCCAACAGAGAAGACTGTGATTGTGCCTCATTTCAGGTCCTCTTGTCATTTGGGCAGGGAACAGAAATGGTACTTGAATGGGGGGTGGTTTATAGCTGGCTCACTTTGCGACAGGTGACTGGTGCCTGAGGGAGCCTGAATGAATTACATTTGGTGAGAGGATTGTTGTGAGCACCAGTGTAACCTTGGGGAAATAACTATGTTTTTTATTAAATCATTCCTTTTTATTAATAACATACTGTAGTCCACTTTGTATGATCTGTGGACATTCTGGGATTCATTTCTGCAGCCACGCAAGGTAACTACATGTTGTACATGTAGAATTCTAGCTAATATATTCAGGTATGTTCAATTTTAGCAAGTATTTAGTCTTATACACTGTATTACTCAAAAGGCAAGAGCTACCATATTATAACTGCATAAGAACTGTTTTTAACAAAGTTGTAAAAAAGATTAAGGAAATGTTGTACCATCCAAACATTTTAAAATTAAGCATAATATAATGAAAATGGGTACAACTAAATGCTGTAAATGTTTAAGTATTGTATTGTTCAGTATTGTACTGTTCATAGTCTACACTTGTTAATTCCAAGTAAAAGGTATTACGTTAAGCAGCAAATTGTTTGTCATTCTACGGTTTATAGCTTCCAAATGTATAGGATGCTGTGTTTAGTGAAACAAAGTAAAATAATATTCATGTAGTGTGTGGCTGGCTGTAAAAAAAAAAAAAAAAAAAGATTTTAACTGGTTTCCCTGACTTCATATTAATTACCCTGTTGGACGTTAAACAATTGTGCCACTGCACTGAAGGGATGAGGAAGGATCCGCTTGCAGTTTGATTGGTGGAGTAGGGGTCCTGAAGCTGAAAGGTTTACCTAAGGGTATACAAATAATAAATGGGGTTTGATAGTTGGGCCTATCACTGCAGGAACAGCCAGGGGAAGTAAAAAAGGAACTAGACTGAGATTAGTTGGCCATAGGGTTGGAGACTTGCAGATGCATGTGCTGTCACTGCACAAGACTTGTGGTAGTACAGTACATGCGCTTACATCACATAAGTACTTGTGATTAGTTTTCTGAAATCAGTGCCAATCAGTTCTATGTTCCTATGTGTTGGGTTTCATGGTATTATAGTGGAATGTATTTGACCATCTCGTGTGTCTGAAATGAACTCTCTGCCAGACCCCACCGGGTGTATATTCAGAAGAGAAGAAGAGTACTGCTGGGAATCTATTTAGTATGTGCAGTAGTGAATGACAAGTTGTTTAAATAAAACTGTAACTGTGGTCAAAGCTGACCCCAATGTTGATATGTCCATAATATAACCCCACCTCATTCCGGTTATCCCTGTTCATTCATTGTTGTGTAGAAGTCACCTGCTGCCACAGTTATCAGGAAAAAGAAGTTCCCTTTGCAAAGCATTATTGTTGTACACCAAGGATTTTTTTTTAGCTTTCTTACCAGTGCATTTGTAGATTATATTATGAAACATATTTAAACAATACTTTACTTATTACAGTTTTAAATACAATCAGCAAGTTTTTTTATGTTATATGTACCTATAGATGCATGGTCTCTCTCTCTCTCTTTCTCTGTCTCACACACACACACACACACACACACACACACACACACACACACACACACACACACACATTTATATTTTTCATTTACTCATTCTGTTTATCTGCTTAATCTTGTTAGGGTCATGTGGTAGTCTGAACTAAATCCTGAGACTCATTGTCTCCAAGTCAGAGAAATTAATCCTGGCTAGGATGTCAGTCTGTTACAGAACATTCAGGAACACACAGCACACATATGTATTAGCATTTTGGAGAATCACCAGTTCAGCTATGACATGTCTTTGAGAGGTGGTAAGAAACATAAACTAAAACTCAAACAGAAAGGTGGACATGCAGACTCTGCCCAGAAAGCTGTGAAGTAGAAATTCTAACTGCTACATCACATATTTTTCTAAGACCTGTGAAGAAAACTAGATTGGTTAGATGGTACTTTTTTACTAATATATTTATATCTTACATTTCAAACATTCCCTTAAAAAATACATTATTTTTATTTCAGCTGATAAATGAATAGACTTAGTCGTTCAGATATGATGGTTTATTTGCAAATCACTACAGCTTTCTTGGCATCAGTATGTGCCTTTTAGGCAAGCTCTCAATGACATCATCCTTTGTTGGCAAAGTATCTGAAACTTCTGTCAAAGTCATAGTAGTTTTCTTTATTACCACTATTGCCACTCCAAGGTTTTAAAAATGTGCAGAGCCTGGTGACAAAACACCTTTCTTTAGTTGCAGTGGTCACTGACCCCTTTTATGTCCTTTATGTGATTGCTTTGGCTTGAATGAAATTATATATTTATTTTGTTGCTCAGGTTTTATCAATGCAGTCTGCTTGTACAGAAGGAATGCTCCTTGACTTTTCTCTTGCCATCAGCATATCCCTTCCTTTTTTCATTATCCTGTAAGTGTCTCTCTCTTAACATAATATGTTGTCACTCTGGGTTCTACTACACACGATATCTTGTTCTTAAAGTGTGGCTGAGCAACAGCCTTGCTGGCATAGCTCCAGCAGTAGTGTGCACAGAACGATATGTAGTCTCAGCATTTTAATTAGGTAGTCTTGGCAATCCTTATTGCTTTGCTGATATTTTGCATGGAGCATTCCACTAGTTTGTTGGCTTGTGGCCGTAGTTAGAGTAATTTTTCTGTGTGTAATACCTTCCCACTCACAAAATTACTTGAAATGAAGGCTATTGAAGGGTAGAGAGTTGTCATTTTTGGGTGGCTCTGGTAAACCAAATGTTGCAAATATCTTATGACGATATTGGATTGGATGAATCTGAGTATAAGCAAGACAGTTGTCATGGTAGCAAATGGAGAAAATCATAAAAAGCTGAAGACTGAGACTGATGATAAAACAGTGGAACAGGTTAACCACTTCAACTATTTGGGAGGGGTGGTTGAGGAGAATGGAAGTCCGAATGAGGAGGTCAAAGAGAAAATTAGAGAGGCTGCAGTCATCTAGGACAGAGTGTCAGAGGTAGTGTATGACAGAAAAATACCAATGAAGCCAAAAGTAAAGTGTACAAAACAGTGGTGTGACCAGTAATTCTTTATGGTACAGAACACTGGGCACTGAAGGCAAAACAGAGCACAGAGGAAGCTAGAGGGCATGAAGATGAGATGCCTAATATATATGGTAGGTTGCACACTGTGAAAAAGACACAGGAATGATGACATTGGAAAAGAAGTTTATTTGATAAAGATGATTTGGGAGAGACAGAAAGAAAGCAAGAGGAAATGCTATAAATACCACCTTGGGTCTCCCCTGAAAAGATGCTACTAGCCTAGTGGGACTAACCCAGTCAACAAAAGGATAAATAAAAACAAATAAAAAATAAAAAGGAGATGGATGGATTGTGTGAGAGACCTGTGAAAGTCAAGCATGACTGCCAAAGGTAGATGAGTAACACTGAATCTACAAAAATGGCAACTGTTGATGTGACACCCCAACCCTGCATAGAACATGAGAAAAGGCAGTTGCTGCTGCTGCTGCTGATGATGATGATGACTTTGTGTTTGATTCTTTCTGTTCACTTCATTATTTCTTTGTTGGTTTCTATTTTAATCATTTATTTTTTTCTTTATATCTGTAAGTCTTTGGAATAGTGATATGTCAAGTGACCTAGTAAATGCTAATAAATTGTCTAAGGTAACTTCTGTCTGCTTCTGTACCAGAATGTATTTCCATCTTGATTTCTTTTTTAATATTTATAATTATCATTGTTTGAAGCAGTTCCCCTCAGGTTGCTATTAAACAACTACACAGACTTTATTTTTTGTTTCACACTCCTGAATATGTATATTTAACATTCTACGTTGTTTGACTAAGAATTAATTTAGCTTGTTTATTACGACCTGGAACCCATTGCTTGGTCCTTTTCTTACCAATTGTGTGCTTCAGGTTTACACTGCCGTTTTTTATTACATTTTCTACTTGCCATATCTCAAAAATACTTTGGCTTGTCTAGTACATCCTAGAGCCTATCATCACTTGGGCCTGCTGTTTCTTCATATATGCTATACTTTTGTTCTCTAGTTGTGGGTAAAAGCAGTGACTTTAATCTGTCATATTTAGAAGTACTTAGGGCAGTATCATTATTATTAAACCATGCTACCCACTTCCACTGAGAACTTATATTGTGGATACCACAATTTATGTGAAATGGTGAATGTCAGCAGGGTAGAAATTTCTACAAACACTTGTCTAATTTTATGTATACTTCAGCTTTATACTGTTTGTTTTCAGCAACTCTGTCATATGTCCTGCTGTCTTCTTAATCCCTTATTTGCAACAGTCTTTTATGAAAACAATTTTAAAAGTTGTTTAGCTTTGTTGGTATCTAATTGCAGTTTTCATACATAGATCCTCTATTTTCCACAAGAAAAAAAAAAAAAAACAATGAAAAAGAAAAATTAAAATAACACAATAAGCTTCATTCCTCTTAGAAACTTTAATGTCCTCATCACCAGTTTTCTTAATGTCATGCACAAAACTTGCAGAAGAAATAATTCACTTGTTTTAGATCAGCAGACAAAATCCCCACCCATAAAAAGCATGTTGGTATATAAATAAAACAGTATTGTGGATGTCACAGAGTAGGAGTGCTATTTATGTTACCATAAAATAAGACACATACCAGAACAGATTCAAGCAACAGACGTTTATTTTATAAAATAAGCATATGACTACTTTGACTTATTGCATTACAACCAAATGCAAATGGTCAACATTTAAGAATATTTCCCTTCAAATGTGTCCAAAGATTCCTATGCAGAACACAAAAAAGACTAGCTCAATTGATGGAATGTGTATATTTAGATTTTTACATTATTCATTAATGCCACTTTTTGGACTCCACTCCTGAGTTGAAGATTAGCCAATGGACACCTTGTGCTCCTGTTTTTCACCAGTTAGAATTGCTTACTATTACTGTAAGGGGAAAATGACTTCAAGAACTATAGTGAGTACTCCTAGCAAAATAAATGCTGAAGAATAATGGCAGCTCACCTGTATCCCCTGTTCAGTCACAGCCTCACCTCAGGCTTTGTCCCTGCCGAATGGCGCACTGCCACAGTCATCCCTCTCCACAAAGGAGGTGTGACTACAGACCCGGGGAACTATCGCCCCATTAGCCTGATGAGTCTGATATGCAAAGCTATGGAACGCATCATCATGGACCTAATAAACAAGGATATAGGGAATCTGCAAACTCTGGATCCCACACAGTTTGGTTTTGTGAAGGGTAGATCATGCCTGCTCAACTTGGGCGACTTCTTTGAGTCAGTCACCAGAGCTGTGGATGAAGGCAAGGTGGTTCATACAGCCTACCTTGATCTGGCCAAGGCCTTTGATACCATTCCCCACTCGGAAATCATAGAAAAACTCACTAAGGTTGGCATCAACCCCTATATCATTATGTGGGTTTCAAACTGGCTCACAGATAGAACCCACAGTGTGAAAGTAGCTGACTCCAAGTCAGACTGCCGATTAGTCACGAGTGGAGTCCTACAGGGTGCGGTCCTGGGGTCCTGTCCTGTTTGGTATCTACTTCTCTGAAAGTCCAGGCCAACATGAAGGGACTCTGGCTGACAAAGTTTGCAGATGATTGTAAGTTGGGAGCTATTATTAACTCCCCAAGTGATGTTGACATCCTACAGAATGGCCTCACTGTGACAAACGACTGGTGTCAGAACCATGGCCTTAAGCTCATTGCCAAAAAGTGTCATCATCCCCTTAGGGAAAAAACCCGGTTCCCATGAATTACCATATTGATGGTAGTCCACTGAACATAGAAGGCATTATAAGAGATCCGGGAACACAGGTTGACAGCAACCTCTCTTTTGATCACCACATTGCCACTGTGGTCAGAAAGTCCTTCTATGTGGCACATCTCATTACTAAGGGTTTTGCATCCAGGAAGAAAGAGGACATTGTCTCCCTCTATTCTTCCCTCATTAGGCCAATCATTGAGTACAATGCCCCATTTGGCAAGTACCTCACTAGAGACATGCAACAACTGGAGAGGCCGCAAAAGTACCACACAAAGAGGATCCAAGGCTTTAAACACTTGTCCTATATGGACAGACTCAAAAAATTCCAACTATTCTCTGTCTCATATTGCCTACTTAGAGGCAACCTCTGCTTGACTTACAAAGCCATGTCTGATCCAGCTCTGTTAGAAATGCTACATCTAAAGAAATCCCAATCCCTCTGCACCACACACTCCAGAGACCTCAACCTCATTACCACAATTAACAGAACATGCTGAAGGGACAGGTGCATAGCCCAGAGACTGCCCAAGCTATGGAACAGACTTCCCATACATGTCTAGCAGAGCACCTCGCTGACCCTCTTCAAGAGAAATCTTGATGAGTGGATGAGAAACAGAAAATTCACCCTGGGGATCACTCCAGTGGCTCTTCTCGACAGAGGCACTGGGAACTAAGGTCGGGTGGCACTATGCCAGGGTAATCCTTTGGCTAGGCTTGTAAAGGCCCCAGGGCCATTAGCCAAGTACACACCTATGAACCTATGAATGCTTGGCCATCAGATCACAGTCCAGGAAAGTCACAGCCACAGGATTAGGCAGCTGGATCACTTTGATTTGATTTGCAGCTTTTTACAGAGTACGATGACAGATACTTTGTGAGGAATTAACAGGCTGGCTGTGAGGCACCTGGGGCTGCATTTTTAACACTATATATCGATCTTATTCAACTCTTATCTCTCTATGGTTGATCTTTCCTTTACAATTAACCCCTTACCTCTCAATTCATTTTTTATTTTACATACTAGACCCATTCCCTTCCTAGTATCTTCTGTTCCCATCCCCCTTTCATAGGTTCATAGGTAGGTACTAGGCTACTGGCCCTAGGGCCTATATAAGCCTAGCCAAAAAGGTACCCTGGCTTTTGCCACTCAAAAAAATTATTTTCCTGTGCCCCTGTCGAGCAGAGCCACAGAAGTGATCCTCGGGGTGAATTTCCTATTTCCCATCCAATCATCAAGATTTTTCTTGAAGAGTGCTAAAGAGGAGCTCTGTTTGACATAGATAGGTAGTCTGTTCCAGAGTATGGGAAGTCTATGAGACAGGAATCTATCCCTCCAGCATGTTCTGTTTATTGTGGTGACAAGGTTTAGGTCCCTACAGCAAATAGCTTGGAGGGATTGGGATTTCCTTAAGTGGAACATGTCCAACAGCTCTGGGTTTGACATAGCTTTGTATGTTAGGCAGAGATCGCCTCTGAGTAGGCAATATGCGATGGAGTAAAGCTGGAGTTTTTTGAGACGGTCTGCGTAGGGCATCTGTTTGAGGCTAGTAATCCTCTTTGTGAGGTATTTCTGTGGCCTTTCCAGCTGTTGTAGATGTCTTGTGAGGTACATACCAAAAGGGGCGTTGTACTCTAATGGGTCTAATGAGTGATGAGTAAAGGGGAACAATGACCTCTTTTTTTCTGGATGAGAAACCTTTTGTGATGAGGTGTGCCATGTAGAAGGATTTCCTCACCACTGTGGAAATATGATTATCAAAGGAGAGACTACTGTCCACCTGTGTCCCAAGGTCTCTTATAACACTTTCGGTGTTAAGTAGTCTACCACCTATGTGGTAGTTCATGGGTACAGAGTTTTTACCAAAGGGGATGACAATGCACTTTTTGGCATTGAGCTTCAGGCCATGGCTTTGACACCAGTCATCTGTCTCAATGAGGCCCTTTTGTAGGATGTCCACATCATTAGGAGTTTCGATTATGGCTCCTAGTTTGCAATCATCTGCAAATTTTGTTAGCCAAAGACCTTCCGTGTTAGTCTGTACTTCAGAGAAGTAGATACCAAACAGGAGAGGACCCAGGACTGAACCCTGTGGTACTCCACTTGTCACTGGTCTGAAGTCAGATTTGGAGTCTGCTACTTTCACAGTGTGGGTTCTGTCTGTGAGCCATTTGGCAACCCATCTTGTGACATAGGGATTTATACCTAGTTTAGTGAGTTTATCTATAATTCCAGAGTGGGGGATGGTATCGAAAGCCTTGGTGAGATCTAGATAGGCTGTGTGAACCATCTTACCCTCATCTATGGCTTTGGTGACTGCTTCAAAGAAGTCTATCAGGTTTAGGAGACATGATCTGCCTTTTACAAACCTGAACTGGATGGGGTCCAGAGTTTGAAGATTACCAGTGTCTTTGTTTATGAGTTCCATGATGATACGCTCCATGGCCTTGCAGACCAGGCTCGTCAGGCTAATGAGGCAGTAGTTCTCGGGGTCCATCGTGGCTCCCCCTTTGTGGAGTGGGATAACTGTCATGGTGCGCCATTCAGTAGGCACAAAGCCTGAGGTGAGGCTATGATTGAACATGGTACTTAGGTGGGGTGCCAGTTTGTTCTGTAGTTCGTGTAGAACGCAGCCTGGGATATTGTCAGGTCCCATGGATGCTGTGTTCTTGGCTTTGGAGAGTGAGTTTTTTACCTGTGCAGCCATGATTACAGGAACTTTGCATTCTTCTGGTATAGAGATGGGCCCTCTAGGGGGTGAGAGGGGGGTAAAGTTAGCAGTGAACCTATCTGCCAGGATGTTGGCAATATCAGTTGGTTCTGTATATTTAGTGCCATTGTGCTGTAACTCAGAGCAGATCTGAGTGTTGCCATTGAGATTCTTGGCATAGCTATAGAATGCTTTGTGGCTGTCTTTAGAGTCAGTAGCAATTTTATTTTTGTAACTGGCTTTGGAGGATTTTTGAGGGATCTCAGCTTCTTACTGAGGCTGACCAGGGAGTTCCTCCAGTCATGGGATTTTACTGTTTTTTTAAACAATTTATTTCTTCTGTTGTAGAGTTTGTTTATGTCAGAGGACCACCAGACTGGCTTCCTTTTTTGGAGGATAGCATCTTCATTACTTATAATTCTGGCTCTTATAGGTTCCTCACTTATATTCCTCCTAGCCCTGTTAACTGCTTGTCTATGCTTCCTCCTTTCCTGATGATCCCAGTTCTTCTTATTTCTATCACTAGCCCTCTGAGTTTCTGCATTTCCTTTCTTACTTGCCTATCCTTCTGCATGTCACTCAGCACATGACCACTCACAAGACTACTAGATCAGCTGTTCCTTAGCTGTAACTCCAGTCCAAGCTCTCCCTGCAGTCCCTAGCTAACACTTTATTCAATGTAGCTCTTAGCAAATTTCAATGACTTAAAAAAATATGGATTGAAATTTATTGTTGATAAAAATATGACTAAATAAGATTCTTTTTATGACAGTTTTTTTATTAGAGACAAATCAACCAGTGAGTCGTGTGAGTCTCTCAGAAATGACCACTTCCCAAAAGCAACTGCTAATCTGCTTATATAGCATATTGCTGCTAAAGTATCCTGAAACCTGATTTTTTCAGTTTGTTTAGGATTTAGTTGGGTCAGCTTTTTTTTTTTGTCTTTTTTTTTTAGTATTAAAAAAGCATCAAATCCAGTCAGGACATCTGCTGAAATAACCAATATAAATTTTACTTTCTCTAGGCTCTCATAAGATTTCAGTATCTTTTGAATTCTGGGGTAAGTTAAAGAGCATGGGTATTTTATATGTCTGATTTGTTCCAAACATTTCTACTGATATTTTTCTGTACCTATTTTATAAGGCATATATTTTAAAAATGCAGCATGTACTAAACCTATTACATTTGGTTAGCAGGTAATACAGCAAACATTCAGGACTCTAGTTACAATTATGCTACAGCTGCAGTTATGTCATAGGATTCAGGGGCAGAACATCTTTTATTGTCATGTAAGTCTCCCTTAAAATAATATATATTGCTCCATCATCTTGGTTGGGCAGTTACACTGCCCATTCATGGATGTGTATCCTGATCATAAAAAGAAGATTAGTGGACAAACTGGAATTGGCTGTGTCAGTTTGTGTTTCTGTCTGTAGCTTTCTTCCCTGCTACCCTACTTTTACATAGATGATTTTTCAGTTAATACAGCCTGTGTATGTGCAGTCATACAAAATATTAAAAGGCAGCAGTAAGCCTTTAAAATGCATGCAGATACAATGAGTTAGTTGGCAAGGCTAGGACTCAATAAGGTAACATCAGTACTGTTTGTTGTCTGGATGGCCTGCCTGCCTGTGGTATCATTGGCCTCTAGAGCTCTTGACTGGTTTGAAAAGGCTGCCTGCTGATAGTCATCTTTCCACCACAGGGCTAACCTGACCAGTTGCCTTTCTAACCCTGCTTTGCTTAGAAAAGTACCCACCTCTAAATTATGTTCCCACATACAGAATAGCTTAAGATCCCTAACTGATCTTATGCCATCACCAGAGTTTTTGGTCTCAGATGCTGATAAGTGTTTTATCCTACAACTTACCCTGGACTGATGGCTCTTTGTCACAGACTACATTGTGTCCATACAGATATTTATCCGTGGAAAACAATCTTTTTGTGGCCACTTGTGGCTTTCTTTGTCTTTTTGCTGCCCTGCTGTCAGTACTGTCTCCTTCCTCTTCACTCTGCTACTCATGGATAGCCTTAACTCTTCTGCTCCTCACTCAGTTCCCTGCCAAAATGCCAAGCTAGTTAAAGTGTCTGAAAAGGACTTGACAGGGAAAGGCCATGACTATTTGTAGTCTTGTCTGGTACGACTTTTTATTAATATAACTGAAAAAATTAAAACTTGAGCAAGAAACAAATGTAATACTTCCAAAACACTAAGCGCTTTCACCCATCTCGTTAGTGGGCTTCATCAGAGTAATTTCCTTTTGATACACTTCCTTAATATAACCTATCTAATTCAAATTCAGCAAATCAGCCACTGTTACCTAATACATATTAATGAGAATATAATTAGTTAATAACAAACTGCTTAAAAATACAAGTCGACTGCCTTGGGTTCTTTACAGTTTTACTCGTTGGTTGTTCGTCATATACTATTTGTAGTCTATTTATCTGTCTGTTATTTAATGACATGTGGAGCTCTTAAGTGGATAGAAAGTATTGTATGGTAATAGTTAGCTCTCCTGTACAGGGAGATCCCTGTTAGTTGCAATCCTATTCCTGCCTTACCATGAAATATATTTGCCTCCATGGGCTCTAATTCCAGAAACACAATATAGTCAACTGTATATACATTCATCCTACAACTCACCCTTTGTTATGCTTGAACTCAATCATAGATTTTTAGCTTTGAAAAAAAAAAAAAGACTTTTGTGGCTATTTGAATCTCTGGCTTTCTTCACTTTTCTACTGGCCTACTGTCAGTGCTGTTTCATTCCCCTTCTCTGTGTTACTTCTGGTTTCTGCTCTAGAGATGCTGACAGGCATATACCGTGTACACAAAAGCAAACATATTGTTGCTAATTATTTAGATAAATAAGTATAGGACCATCTGTATTAGGTCATTCTTTTAAATTTGTATTGAACAAAACATACCTCATTGAATCCAGTGTTCGCTATATTCGTTTGCTGCATAATTTCCTGGACTCTCTTGATTTTTTACTGCTACACTGCTAAATAAAAAAAAGACATTGCATCACCAATCACTTGTCTGCTTAATCTGTTTATGCTGTGTATGACTGCAGCTAGTAAGCATTGAGTGCTGGACTGTGCCACCTCTATGCACTACACTCGTAGCTGACTGCTGAGTTGATGGTGATCACCGAAGGTCCAGACATGCTGTTGTTGCTGAAGCCCTAGCCATCCTGATGCATGTAGCACATGCACTTACAGTCTCACTATGAAAAATAATTATGACAGTAAAATGTTTCTGAACAATGTATTTATATGCATTTGTGAAATAAATAGTTTTAGATGAATGCAAACTTTATAATGACATCTGAGGGTGATGCAGATGATTCATCCACTTCAGAGATACTTACTTCCCTCTCCAAACAATGACACCATTTAAACAATGTAACACTTATGGAAATTGTGTTATGCTTTTCATTTGCATGTTTCCTGTTTCGCAAGAAATAAACCACTATGAATCACTCTTCTGCAGTTATGCAGCCATCTAGAGCTCACAGCTTTAACAGCTTTTAACTAGTTTTGGGAAAAGTTCTTTGTTCACCAACCATAGCCAGCAGTAAAATAGATTACTTGAAAGCAATGATTTACCAAACTCTACATGTTTATGCATTTAGAGAGGCAGTTCAGACCTGTTTTCTGGTTTTATTTTAATGTTAAATACCTAACTCTATATTTGGTATATAGAGTACAAAAGGACACAAGCAATTAATACTTTTTGGGGCAAGTGTTAAAAATACAAATTGATCTGGAGAGTTTGGCAAGAAAAAGACTAACTGCAATGCAGTTTGAAGATAACTGCATCTGTAAATTGTACTCTCCTTTTTTTAACAACTAATTCATATTTTGCATATTTATCTTTGAAATCTGATGTAGCTGGACAGTTTCTACCTCATTTTACAGCTGTTTGTAATATCAGTTAAATAAATACCCGTTCATTAATCAGGTAGGCTCAATGCACTTTTCAGGAGTGACCTGAAAGCAGTGTCTAGTTAAATAACTTATTCAAGGTCACACAGTAGGTAAATGAGGGCTAAGGCAATCAAACCATGTACCACAGAAACTACAAATCAACGTGTTTACCTTCTGGGACAAAACTACTCTTCTGTAAAAAAAAAAAAAATCATATATACATATATATATATATATATATATATATATATATATATATATATATATATATTCACTTAATAACACTGAAAACTCAAAACACTGAAAACGAGAAAACTTCATAATATAGAAGACCAAAACACTGAAACTTCAAAACACTGAAAACTCAAAACACTGAAAACGCATATCATACATATACTGAGTTTAAACAACATAAATCATAGCATTTTCCACCAAGTGTAGTGAAGTGCAATCTTGGAGTTGATATATATAAGTAGCAGGGGGTGTGGGGTGTGCAGGGAGGCTTGCCCCCTGCTTACACTTGGTGGAAAGTGTTACGATTTATGTTGTTTAAATTCAGTATATGTATGATATGTGTTTTCAGTGTTTTGAGTTTTTAAGATTTTGAAGTTTCAGTGTTTTGGTTTCAGTGTTTTGAGTTTCAGTGTTTTGAGCTTTCAGTGTTATGAAGTGAATCTATATATTTTTTTTTTTGGCTCTATAAACTGCGGTGGTGGTGCTGCGGTAGTGTTCTTGCCTCACAGTTAGACGTTGCCCGTTCGATTCTCAGTTAGTGTCTTCTGTGTAGCAACATGCGTGAATGGGCATTCCTTCGTTGAAGGTTGTGCGTTAGGCCCGGCAAGCCAGTACGTAAAAATCTACTGCCAATCATTAGTGGACTGGAGTTCCGCTGTGGCAACCCCTAACCAGGAAAAGCCAAAAGACACAAACAATTCCCATGTCAACAGGGCTGTTCATTGAACGCCCTTATGTCAACACATATACACCAGAATACCAAAATCTCGAACGGCCAGAAAAGCGACTTTTTCCCAGGGAAAAAAATTGCTTGCCCATTGTCGGCACTTTGCTGTTTCCTACACTGTAGTGCGATCTTGGAGTTGGTATATTTAAATAGGGGGTGTGGGGGCAAAGCCCTCCACTTAATTTTGTCTGTCGGTTTGTTTTGTTTATTGTTGGCCCAGCGATTTTTTTTTTCTCTTGGAAAAAAATCACTTTTATGGCCATTTGAGATATTGGTATTCTGGTGTGTATGTGTTGACATAAGGGCGTTTGATGAACAGCCCTGTTGACATGGGAATATAGATTCTATTTTTTAATTTGTAGTGCCTTATATGGATATCCATTCAACTCATGACTGTTTCCTGGAATGTTGTGGTAACTAAAAGACTCATGTTCACCATCAAATGTCAGGACTGTCCAGAATGAAGTTTATTTTGTTAAACATTTTACATGGCACCAGCAATCTATGTGTCCATATGGCATTTTAGCTTTCCAAGTGACATCTGGGACTCATATTGCTCACAGCTTTTCATCAGGTGTGCAAACATGTGCAAATTCATTTTTACAAGTCTACTGTTTTAAACTTATTTCTGAAGCTTCCCTACATTCAAGCTTACTTCTTAGGGTGAACTCAATAAAACATTTTCTCAGTTTCACCTGAAGAAGAAGGAGATGATTTCAGAACTTCTTGTCAAGGAAATTTTTATCTTCTTAAAGAAAATTGCATTATGTAAAACTGCTTGGTAATATGAAACAGCAAAAGTCTCCCATGTCCACTTGTTCCATTTTAACCTGGTGGCCAGTGGGCATACCTCTTAACTGTATCTCATTATGAGGAATGTTCCTCACTTTGACACATAAATATTCTATATTCTACTCATTGCTGACTATTTTTACTTGGAGACAAGCTGTCTGTAGATGCAAGCAATTAATCATGAGAGTTCTGAGCACTCTTTGTTGACAGAAATACAAACTTTAAAAATACAGTGGCAAGTAATTCAGTGAAAAATAAATAAATTCTGAAGTTGGGGGAGGTGAATATGAAATAATATCCTCCCCAGCAGCTGTAATACTTCAATTTACTTAATAGGACAGTGCACAATTTGGTTTTATTTAAAGGCAGCCAGTGCACTTTTTCATAGGGTTAAAATTAATGTTTCTTTGAAAGGATTCTCTTATATCAGTTAAGAATATGTGGTAAGAAGGTAAACAAAATATAATACAAAAACTGATAATATGGAAGCTATTGTTTATGGATATGGATAGCACGATACAAACAGTGCAAATGTTTTAGTCCCTTCCTTTTATGTACAGGCCAGGCATATTTTTATCAACCAGAGGAAATGTTATCGAGAGTAATTAATAAAGAGTTGAATTAATTTATTTGGGAGGAGAACAGGATGAAAGTTAGAGAAAAATTGATCCTCCTCATAGAACATGGTGGTTTAGGATTACATGATTCGTAGAGATATTTTAGAGCTATGCAGTTGAGGCTGACATACATAACACAAGCAGAATGTTATAATTCAAAGTGGAAAGAGATGATGATGATGATGATGAAGCAGGGGGTTGTTCAAGAAATAAGACATAAATAGGATTTTGGATGTGGATACAAAGGAGGATAACACCAACCTTATACAATATTATCATATCAGTGCTGTTTTTTCTTGTCCTTAACCTATTAAGCTGCATGTTTAACACATTATGCTATGTTACAATTTGGCCAGAAACCAACCTTGTTTAGAATCTCATCTACTTTTTGTGAATGACTTAAAATCGTATATTTCATTGGATAAGGAGTTGAAAGCACAACTACATATGGTTAAAACTTTCATAGATGATATAAAAATGTAATTTGGTCTTGATAAATTTGCAAAAGCAACATTTAAAAGAGGAAAGCTGCAGCACCAATACAATATCAGTCTGGGACTGGAATGTCTTTTAAATGCACTTGGACAGCAGGGAGTGTATACATATTTGGGATTATATGAAGGACTGACAATAAAACATGAACAAATGAAAATAAAACTCAGTAAAGAATACTTCAGAAGACTAAAATTAATATCTGCAACTGCCTTGACATCTAGGAATAAACTCCAAGGTATAAATAAGTTTGCTGTTCCTGTTCTAACTTACACTTTTGGAGTTATTGGTTAGCCTCAAAAAGTACTGCATCATTTGGACAGGAAAACAAAAAAGTGTTTCACTCTAAACAAAATATATATAAAAATTAGTGTATATCAAGATTATATATTCCTCACTCTGAAGGATGTATGGGCCTTCTCAAAACTGATTGCATGTTTAGATCTGCAACTGTGGGACTGCACACAGATCTACTGACCTCGCCAGATCCAAATAAAGTGAAAGCTTTAAAATATGAGGAAAAGAAATCTGAGATTACATCCTTGTTCAGGTTAGCAGAAACATTTTACTGTGAAATTGGAATGGAAATCAAACAAGAAGGCAAAAATCAGACAGCAACTGAATGTGGCAAAAAACAAAACAAAAGAAGAATGTATGAAAAGGATCAGATGAGAAGGAAAGAAAATTGGAAAATTGATAAATTATAGTAGCAACTATTGAGAGCTCCTGGAACAACCTCATGTTCACCAAGACTTGACCCAGGAATGATTAAGGACAGGTGAATTGAAACCAAAGGATGAAAGGTTAATAATGCAGCTCAGGGTAGTTGACTATGTACAAGTTAGTTTACAAAGCTAATTGAACATGTGGAAGAAAGAGACAAATGCAGGATCTGTTAAAAAGAATTGGAAACTGTCACACTTCTTGTTGTTGGGTGTTGGACATCCTGCAATTTGCATACAGGACAAACCGCAGTACAGGGGATTCTATCTCAATAGCTGTCCATGAAACACCGAACCACTTAGAAGGCAAAAATTGCTATGCAAGACTGCTATTCATCGATTTCAGTTCAGCCTTCAACACTGTCATCCCTCAGAATCTGATATCGAAGCTACTTCAATTGGGCATAGACTCTCATTTATACAATTGGATCCTGAACTTTCTTACTGAAAGGCCTCAAAGGGTTTGTGTGGGAGACAACAGCTCAGGAAGAATCATCCTCACTCTGGTGACACATGACTGCATGGCCAGACATGAGATGAATAGGATCATCAAATTCATGGATGACATCACTGTTATAGGCCTGGTCAAGGACGGAGAGGAGGAGGCCTACAGGAACAAGATTGATCAACTACTGGTCTGGTGTGACAACAACAATTTAGCACTGAATGTCAGCAAGACAAAGGAGTTGACTGTTGATTTCAGAAGATCTCAAGTACCACACAAACCTGTAGTGATGAAATGTATGACAGTGGAAAGGGTCAAGAGTACAAAGTTCTTGGGTGTTCATATCACAGAGAACTTATCCTGGTCAGTCCATGTATCCAGCACAGTCAAAAAAGCTCAGCAATGCTTGCACTTTCTAAGGAAACTTAGGAAGGCAAAATTACCAAGGTCCATACTTCAGACCTTTTATAGGGGCATCATTGAAAGTGTCCTGACCAACAGCATTACAATCTGGTATGGGAGCTGCAATAATCAGGATTGGAAGGCTCTCAGGAGAGTTGTAAGGTTGGCAGAAGGAATCATTGGCACCTCCCGTACACCTCTGGAAGATCTACACAAATGCCGGTGCATTGACAGGACCAAAAAGATTTCCACCGATCCAGTGCATCCTGCCAATGGTCTGTACACTCGCCTTTCCTCAGGCAGGAGATACAGAGGTCTACACTGTAAGACCACCAGACTAAATAACAGTTTCTCTCCGCTCTCCATTAGATTGTTGAACTCTTGGGAAAAACAAACCATGAGTCTGTTGAAACACTCAACCACTTCTGTTACATAACTAGCCTATCAAGTGGCTTATTTTATGGATGTGCAATAACCAAGTGCAATACTAAGGTAGCTCATCTACTACAATGAAGGACTGTAAAGTGCAATATACAAACTGTGCAATAATTCAGTCTAATTATAGATGTGCTGCTACTGTTTTAATTTTACTTTGACAATATTACCTTCATATTGTTCCTTGTCTTCCTTGTCTCCTGTTCTGTGATGGGTGTGGGTCACTGCTGTCCTACTTTACTTACTAATTACTACTTATTAAATTTCTACTGTGATATTTTATTAATTTTTGTCTCTCTATATGTGCAACTGTTTCCTGCATTGAGAACAAAGCATTGTAATTTTGTTCATCTACACTGCTGTGTAGTTCTGAATGACAATAAAGTTTTCTTTGACTTTGATACTCTCATGGAAGAGGGACTGCTTACTGAAAGCCACAATAATGTGGCAAGGCTGTTGCATGGGGGATTGTGCAAACACTGCAACACAGAAGTAGCTGAGAAGTATTGGAAACATGAACTACAAAGCATATAGAGAATGATGTTTTTATCACATGGGTTCACCCATTACCAACTGTTCAAAAATAGATGTGAGAAAACCAGATATAGCAGTTTATGAAAAAAGACAAAGGTCAGTGAAATTTCTACTCCCAGTGATTTCAGTGTCTTACGTACAAGAGACACAAAGTCATAAAATACTAGGATTTGCAAGCAGAAATGAGAACAGTTTGGAAAAAAGATACCCAGGCAGTCATAATAGCAGGTCTAATAAAAATGAATTTACAGTCATACTTAGATATGCTACCAAATACATGAAACTCTGTATGAATTACAGAAAGAGTCAGTTCTGGTTGCATTGCGAGTACTGAGAAGTTAACTATTGAGTAACATCAAAGACTGAAATACTACTAATTTCATGAACTTTAATCGTACCCTGACTTAGAAATGGGGTCTGTTCCCATGATGGTATTGGAAACCTAAAAGACTTGGAGAAATTAAACTGACTAAGCACACCTCTCAGTTGTACAGATTTTCACAGAATGTTCAGATGTTTGGCTCATATTTTTGGCCTGTTCCTCATAGAATTTGTGGTTTTCTGACATCACTGGGATGATCTGAGGACTGAAGTCACTAAATAATGACATATATTTGAGTTTCAGACTTCAAATCCTTCACAAAATGAATGTTACAACAAGCCCTGTTACTCTAGCAACATTCTAAGTTTATAAGAGCAATATTTAAAATATGTCCCCTCATTTTGTTGGGCTTTGTCCAGATTTCTTGTGCTAAGAGGTTGAGAGGTATGTGACTAAGCAATATTATATTCATAAAGTTGCAGAATGTATTCTAAAAACTAAATCAACATGGGAATGGAGAAAGAAGATTTTGCCAGTAGGGATAATTGCAAGTAGGGCCACAGAAAATAGGCAAGAGGGAGAGAGTATTTACTGAAGAAAACTGGAAAAGCAACCAAAGTATTGAGAGCAAATAACTAGAGAGGGAAAAGTAATAGAGTGTGATGAGGCCAGGCAGATGTTTGGACTGCAGGTTAGAGATTGCCTTCCATACCGATGATTGATATCAGCGTATAGGAAAAATAAAAGAGATAGGGGAGTCCTAAGTGAAAGACTATCTCTGGCAGAGTTTTGTTTGATTCTAGAACAAAAGCTGCTGCTAAAAAGTGAAGGGCGTATAAAATATGTCATGATAAATATAAGAATCAATCAGAGGAGGTTAGAAAATATTGGGAAGAGAGTCTGGAAAACCAATTTACAAAGTAACAATGAAAGGACATATGTGTGGCTCCCAAGTATGCAACCAAGTTAAGAAGGTTTAGGATTTTTGCTTGGAAGTGTTTGTACATGTATTTTTATATCCCAAACAGACTTCAAAAAGGTTTTCTTCAGATAAACAGCAAATTTTAGAAGTGTGACTGAAAAAGAGAGGGGTAAATAGGAACGTGTTTTTGGGAGTATAATGAGATGGCATATTTTAAAACCTACCTACAAAGTATGCTGTCATAAATATTGGGAGAGGAAATAGCTGTAAATAAGGAAATTATTATTTTGAACTGGGACACAGGATCTGAATTGCCAAGACATAGAAAGGCCTTATTAAGTGAAATGCTACTGGCTACCAAAAAAGTTATGACTAGAAAATCTAAACCAACAGTAACTGAAGTACTGAATACGTAGAAGAGATAAAAGAACTGGAAGTGGGATTTTAGAAAAGGGAAGGAACAAATTACATAGCAATACACTGAATTTGTTGGAACAATACATGCAGAGGAGTGAGGTTGTAGGGAAGTCAGGAATTGAGCAATTTATGTAATGTTGGAGTGAATGACAGTTGTAAAGCAAGAAAACATATATGTAATTGTATAATGCATGAAAAAAGTTAATATGTCTTGTTTCCTTTTCTGTTAGAGAATGGACAACCTTACACTGGTACACTGGCTGGAGAATTAATGCTCTCCAGCAGGGTGTTAATGTACAGTTAATACCTGTTGAAAAATAAGTTTGCCACTTCATGGCAACATTTTAATGTGCTGTGAAGCTCAGACAGCAATAAAGCTAACGATCACCATTTTATGCTCTCTAAGCAGTGCTTTTGCTGTTTGGTGAATGTAAAATTGAAATTAATAGAGAAGATTTTAAAAAATGAGAAGTGTGTGTGTTTATGTCTGTGCATGGGTGTATGCATGCATTAAAGAGGAGAGTGAGTCTGATCAAGCCATTATTTTATGCTCACCAAAGCTGTGTTTTTTGCTGTTCAGCAAGTGCAAAATAAAAGTAACCATTATTTAAAAATATGGAAAGTTTTGTGTGTGTGTATGTGTTTATGTTTATGTCTGACTGTATGTGTGCTTGCCGTGTATTGAAAGCGGAAGTGTGTGTGTGTGCGGGTGTGAGAGAGAGAGAGAGAGAGAAAGACTGACTGACTGAGCAGTGGCAGTAGCAGTTAAGTATGCGTACTTCAAACCAAAAGACAAAAAAGAACCAGTGAACCACCATACAAAGGGAATATAAAACTTTAATAGGTTAAGCATTTTCATTCATTAAGAACTTCTTCAGAACAGTTAAAAAAAATGTTGTCACACCTATATATACCCCTCAATGTGTAACACATGAGGGATATATATGTACGGATGTGACTAAATCATTTTTTAGTTTTTAAGTATGTGCACTTCTCAACATGTTAGCTTAAGATATCTGGATAAAGCCTAAAAAAATGGGGGGAGGCACTAAACTTGGGACAGATTTTAAACATTGTTGTCATAAACTTAGAAAGTTGCTAGAATAACAAGATTTGTTTTAGCATGCATTTTCTGAAGGAAATGAAGTGTGAAACTTAAATGTATGTGATTATTAAGTGACTTCAACACTCACTGATTTGCCAGCAAACCAAAAATTTTAAAAGGAACAGACCTAAAATAAAAATTAAGTAAACATCTGGACATTCTTTGAAAATCCAGACAGCTGAGAGGTATGGAGGTAAGAAACTTTTAATGCTTGGCATAGTTAATTAAGTTTAATCATGTCTTTTTAAAGCTATACAGTGTGTGTGTGTGTGTGTGTGTGTGTGTGTGTGTGTGTGTGTGTGTGTGTGTATGCAAACATTAAATAATTACGCCTTTGGTGTTTCGGTCCAGGTTACATAGCCGAAAAGTGTGGTATGAGTTACAGCCTGGTAGTGCAGGGGTGCTCTCTGGAGCCTTGAAACAGGTCTCAGTCACTGCACAGATATCGATGTTCTCCATTTTAAGGAGTGAATGCATTTTGAGATTTAGACTTCTAGCATTGAGTAGCATTACCCTCAGTTTTTGCTTGCCTGTTCCTGTTATGGTGGTGAATTTGTTACTTGAACCTTGCCTAAAAATGGCACTATAGGGGCAGCAAGAGCCTTAGCCAGTATCCGGAATCCCAGTGGCGACAGGTGCAGGCCATCTGTGGCAAAGCATCGTGGTCTGTCGACCATGTCATCCCAAGCAGACAGATACTGGATCCCCTTAGAATGACACTAGAAGCTTAGCCAATTGTTGAAGTCAATCATTTTGACCTTGTATTGCGGTATCATTCGGGGCGATGGCGGAATGCTACTCAGGGCTAGGGTCATACCTGCCTGGGCTACAAGATCGGCGAGCTCTTCCATGTCTCTTTTCATGTAGTCCAGGGAGGTATGTCTCAGGTCATTCACACCAACATGGACAATGAAAGAGTCATATTTGTACTTGTTGTGGAGTGACCTGAGTGCGTAGGTTATGTGGCAGATCCTGGCACCTGACAGTAACTTTCTCCTTGTTTAGCCTGGTGAGTGGGACATCAGTGTGCTTGATTGAGAGCTGAAGTAGTTATTAAGTATTTAGGTGTTCCACATTTTGCTAGTTTGTTCCACATAGGGTTACCGTGCGTCCCTCTTTATGCAGGACAATCCTTATTTTTGTACCCGTGTCCTGCAAGGTTGGGCGACATGAAAATGATACATACCTTGAGAATTTAGAAAAAAATATTTTCTAACTTTCCTTTAGTAGTTGCTTAAAAAATTATTTTGTATCTCAAATGTGATGAGAAGCAACAGGAATAACTCATTCTACAAATGTGAGCTTTAATTTTGCCAAAAAAGTACAGGCAGGTCTTTTGCACCGGTTGTGGCTATGTAAAAATAACCCAGTTTGGGTATTTGAAAAGGTGGCAAACCTAGTTCCACATTGTGAGAAGTATTATTGCACTGTTCCATATTTTGGCAAACTGTCTAAACTATTAGTACATTGCTATACAAAGCATGCTTTTCTGAGAGAAATGCAAGTCTAAAATAGCCTTTTTTACACTTTTAGGTGGCAACAACTGAAAGAATGTGTCCCTTTCCGAAGTGCACAGAGGGATCATTTTGAGATCTGAGTAAATGTTTTAAATGACAGGTGGCTGGTAGGGGCAATAGCATAAGTTACCGCTATAACCCCCCCCGCCATCGTGGTATGCATATCTTAATTCTAGCACTCACACACAGATTCAAAATATTTATTTAATTTTGAAAATTGCTACCTCGTTTTAAGAGATGCAGATATTGTTTATTAGAAACATACCTCTCGGTGCAAGAATTCCGGACAAAACTAAAAGTAATAGGCTACAAAGGCTCAAAATCAGGACATGTTTTAAACATTGTTCTTCATCAACTTAATAACATTTTAGAATATGTTTTGCATTAGTATGTATTTTCTGAAGGATAAAAAAAGTCTGAAATTCAAATGTGTCTCTTATTTGGTGACTGCAACCCTCAACGATTTGTCAGACTTTTATGAGGGACAGATCAAAAATATCTGGGGAAAATCTGGACAGTTGAGAGGGCACGATTATAAACTCTGAATTTAAAACCCTCGCACAGACACATGGCGTGAAAAGGAACACAAGTAAGCCTAAAACCAACCAACAGATGGCAGGCAGCTAAGAAATTCTGTGTTTTGTACCTTCTTGGAAGTTCATTAGTTAGCCACGTTGTTGACAGTGAAAGGTCACAAATATGGTGGTTTCCATACAGTCACTCATGACTTTTATTTCCCGTAAAATACAATTAGATTAATATTTTCATTGATTATTAAAACATCCGGGGTAAGTGGGGTGATAGAAGGCAGAGAGAAGTATAGCAAAATCTCAGAGTTGGGTTTGGTTTGTAGAATGCATCGGTTATACATAGTATTCATACAAATAACACTGGATTCTCAGCTTCACTTGAAAAGTAGAAGATGAGTTACAATTAAGTGTGTTGACTTGCTGTAGGTTCACCGCCTCGTACCAAACCGTAAGTACAGCGCTCACATCTCACAAGTGTCCAGATTTTGTCATAACGCGTGGTTTTATGGCAAATCATTGAGGACTGAAGTCACTAAACAATGACATAAATTTGAGTTTCAGCCTTTATGCCCTTCAAAAAAAAAAATCTATGCCAATGAACATGTTATACTGTTACCTTTCTAAGTTTGTACGTACATATTTTTTTAATCTGGTCTTGATTTTGGTCCTGTTCCCATTCCCAGTATTTTGTCCAGAATTCTTGCACCAAGAAGGCGATGAAAGGTATGTAGGAGCCACATCGTCCTATATTGTGTGTTGGGGGGGGGGGGGGGGGGGGCTGGGTTACCAATTCGGATGGCTATGGATTAATACGATTTTTTTCCTCCTCGTTTAAGTTGTTATTATTTTATAAACTAGAAGGAATTTAGCGATTCCACTTTTTTCTTTCAACGTCGTGTGTTTATCTTACTTGGCTGTCCCAGAATCCTTACCTAACTGCATAGCAGTTTTCATAAGCATAATTCTTAATTACGCTGTGTTTTCGTTGATAGAAGCAGCTATGTTTTCAATGTATTTCTTTAATGTTAGTGGCTATTCGAAATGGAAAATAATATAGGAGGATAATATTTGTATTACCGTAATGGGGGCGTGTCATTCAGACCTCCTTCTTTGTCGTGAAAGGCTCTGGTTCTGCTGCATCCTTAATAGGATAAAGATGATGTCAGATAAAATAACGTATTTCCATTTGGCAGCAATCAATTTTGCCGTTTTGTTATTGTTTGTTGACAAAATAAAATACATTAGGCACAAATATTTATATAAGTGTTGACACTGGAGCTTTAGATTGGTTAAAATATACATTTGATGTGGCATTATTGGTATAGCTCCAGCATATAGTTCAACCTTCCATTTCCAAATCGTGGAACATTACCTCATAAAAAACACATGAGCCATTAGCCTACTAACCTCCTAAGAGCCCTTACAAGCCTAGTCATATTTAACCAGAGTTTCCCAATTTTCAGTAGTTAGTTGAATAAAACTCACATAGGTATGAGCCTGTGCTATGGTGTCTAATATCTACAGCCTCTGTTCAAGAGGGACAAGGGTGCCACCCCTTGAGTAAATTTACAATTGCTCCTCCATTGACCTAGGTTGCACTTGAAGAGGGTCAGGGAAGGACTTTGCTTCACTTGACACAGCATAAGTTAGGAAGCTCATAGAATGGTTAAAGTGAGCTATTTTATATTTGCACAACATTCTTTTGCTGGATTAAATATTAGTGAAAAAATCTCCTAGGAATGAATGAGTGATAGACCCTTTCAATGTGGAACATTGAGGAACATGCACTTTTTAAGATGCAAAATGAGAACCGTTCCTCATAATGAGGTGTGCTTGAACATGAAGGTTTTAAAAATGAAACTCAATTGTTAATTAATTCATTCTTCCTGTTAACTTACCACTCACAGAACACAAGGCAGAGAAAGCTATTGTGGACAAGATGCTAAACTAGTGCAGGACACACACTACTTGGACATGGGAAGAATATGCAGACTTTGCACAGAAGACGCCTAAACAGAGAACTAAGCATAACATTCAAAATCAGTAGAATGTTATCAGTTGACTTCTGTTGCTTTAGCTAACAAAGAAATGGCCTACTTTAAGAGCTGTCACATAGTTATAACCATAGCTGTGTATATTTTGAGTGGTGGGGTATGTTAAAAATATTCATTTTTTTATTCCTACATTTTGCCATCTGGGTTGAAGTTCTCAGTAGAGGTAGGCAAATGAAGATGGAGGGAATCAAACCAAAGACTAAGGGATTACGCCGATTAGCAGCTCATAGGCTTAATCATTAGCACAACACTGTAAATGGAAAGAGTACTTTATTTTTTGGCTCTAGTTTCTTGCTTTTTGCCTGTATTGAGCTTTCTTAGTTTGTCTATACTGGAATGCATTCTCATATTTGGTGGACTAGGGGTGTAGTGAATGATCTTGATACATAGCTTTTGAACCCACAGCATCTATACTGAGATGCGATTTTTTTTTAATTCTTACAGTAACTGTAAAAGTGCTAACCATTACTTGTGAGTGTGCTTAATTTAAACCCATGTGAAGATTGAACATCATTTGGCATAATAAACTTGAAGCAAGTAGTATTTAGCATGACAGCTTGACCTCTTACAACCTGAGACACTAGTCACAAGCCACACCAACTCTCATTACCCCCAGAACCAAACTCCACAGCTCTGCACATGCTTTCAGGCATCTACTGTTTGGCAAGCTCTCCCCATTGACATTAAGGAAATAATCACTTATTCCAAATTCAGAATGCAACTCAAAAAGCACATTTTCATCTAAGCCAAATCTCCTGCTTCAACACAGGACATATCACCTAACTTGTCTCCTTTCTGATACTCTTCTCTGCCAAGATTCTTTGAAAATTGATGCACTTAACTAATGTATATATATCGTACATTACACTCTGATTGTACATTGCACTGTGCTTGTTCACTAGAATGTATATAGATAGATTTTCTATGTAATGTAGTCTGAACTACTCTGTTACTGCTTGCATTTCTGTATTTTTTGTTTGTGAAATGTTTTGTGTTTCACCCAGGCTGAGCCTGTAATTTGTCAGTTTTGATTAGTGCACTACCCAGGTAAGCAAATATAAATAAAAATAAAATAAATACAAAGTTAGACCAGTGTCAAGACTTGGGCATTATATTGCTGGGACACAGAACTAGATCTTCCTACAGTTATTTAAGCTAGCAAAAGTCTCCTTAATTGATATTAATAACTTGCTGCAAAGGGCAGGTCCTTTGGCATTGCCAGACTATTTGGAGGGCAAACAAAAAAGAAAACAAGGGTACTACTGAGTTGGGTGGTAGAGGAAGCTCATGAGGAATCTTGGAGGAGAAGTGGAATTCAGAGTTGGTGCTGGTAGACCTTATGATCTCCTAAATCAACAAACATCAGAGTTTTAGAGAGAGAGAGAGAGAGAAAGAAAAGAAGCGGAGGTGCTTGGAGGTTCTGAAGCATTGCTTAAGAAGTAGATGCTATATAAAGCAGCATGTAGGTTCTTTGAGACTGGTACGATTGCTGTGTGTGGGAAGAAGCAGTGTCAAACTCTTTAAGCACATTATTGTAGTTGTAATGCAATGCAGTTATTTTTAGTTGTGACAGACATGTACATTTCAGTGACAAGAGCTCAGCCCGACTTGTGTGATGACTTTGTATCTGGTGCTATGATTAATGGTTAGTCATGGGACTATTCATAGGTTCATAAGTAAGTACTAGGTTAACTGTCATTATGAGACATTTTAAGCTTAGCCAATTTCCTTCTCAAAGGTGAGAATCAAACCTTGTACCTTGTGTCTATGATGTAAAACACCTCAACCATTATGCCAACCTCCAATCCACTATTCTGAAGATAAACTGGAGTGCCATTATTTCGTTGAGGGGGAAGACAGTTTGTTTAAAAGCTAATCGTATTGCAGGTTCAATAATTAATTTAGATGTTTTATATCTTAATTCCATAGAGGACAGCCCTCCCAAAGTTCTGTGACAAGTTTACACAGATATATTACTAAGACAGGTTAGAGATGTTGCAGTATAAATTTTTTTAAGTTAAGAAAATAGAATTATCACAGATTATTTGCAAAGGAGAGTGTGTTTCTTTTACTTTTTGTGATGAGGGTGGCCTAATGGTTAAGGTGTTTGCCTTACAAACACAAGGTGCAGGGTTTGAGTCTCACAAGGGATAATTGGCTAGGCTTAAAATGGCTCGCAAGGGCAGTTAGCTTAATACTAACCTATGAACCTATGACCCTTATTTCAGATGCACATTTGGGGATTACAGCGAACTGTTGGTCCAAAATCATGATGATGGTGTTACTTGACCAGAGTTGATTGACCATTGGTAATGTTTCACTTTTTCCCCTGTGGTGTAATATTATTTTATGTAGATTAAGTAGATAGACAGCAGCACAGCATGGACAGACATGTAGATATTGACATGCATAAATAGTGGATAGATATTAAGTCTACAGTTACTTACTTTGTTTGGGACTTTTACTGAAGTATGTCTTCTGTGGGAGACTTTTGTAGCATGTTTTCTGCATACTTTTAGGATGGTTTTGCAACAGTGTTTTGGTTTTCTGGCAATGACTGTATTATTTTGCTGCAGTTTAAAAGTGTACGTGACACTCTGGTTATGCAAGTTGGATGCTCGAACAGTATTTACATGTGTCTTGAAGATTGAACTAGTTTGGTCAACCTTTTCATTCACATCAGGGATGGTTTCTAACTACATAATCCCACCTGTGTTTGTGTAAAGCTGGAGAAAATAAAGAAAGCCCTTGTTGTTGCACTGCACCTTACTGGAACCGCTAGGTATGTAGCAATGGAAATTTTAGCAGAGGATGTGATACAAATGAAAGTGTGTCCATTTTAATAACTACACTTCGTATGTTTTTGAACAAGAAAAATCTCAAATTTATGAGCCATAGATTAATTATGAGATGATTATAAAAGAGGCAGTTTATATGGCAGAATATATAATAGTCAGATGTGGAAATATAATATGGTGCTCTCAAATGTATTGTTTGGTTTTAGATACTGCATGCTTAAATGTAGAAGATAGTCATTAAACATGAACATTATGCACTGAATTTACTTTTGCCTCCTATCATGAAGTCAGCAGTAAAGTGCATTTTCAGGAAAAAAAATTGGATATTTTCATGGGTATTAACATAAGTCAGGATACGTCATAATCACAGAGCAGAACTGAAATTGAAGTTGGGTAGACAGAAGATCTCAGAGACTACCACTGCCGCTACCAGGTAAAAATCAGTAAGTCAAGCATGGCAGGCTATACTTTCAGAGCTCCTTTTACTGGATTACTGTCCATACATTGGTGAAAAAATGTAGTCAGATGGGTAAATGTAATAATATGGTGCTCCCAGATGCATTACACGCTTTTAAGCTGTTAGATACTGCATGCTTATATGTAAAAGGTAGTTATTAAGCATTAACAGGATGTACATAATTTTTACCTTCCTCATTAAAGTTAGCTGTAAAGTGCATTTTCATAGAAATGACATCGGGCACTGCTGTGGTATTTAACACAAGTGTTTGTTAGGTTATCTGGCACCTATTCATTTTGCAGATCTGATGCCCCCCAACTCTTAACTTGAAGAGTATACAAACAAACAAATAATAAAGTATTTTCAAAGTTGAAGATCCCCCTCCAAAAAGCCCTCTCAGAGTTGAAGATATAAAAAAAATAAATAAAAAGCTCTTCTGCTGTGAAACTGCAACAAACTAATTACTGCAAATTTAACAAGCGGCTTGCTAAAGTTAAAATACAACATTCAAAATGCTTCAGCTGTGATTGCAAATACAGCATTAGCATTTGTTTCTGATTGCCAGTACTGTATTTGCACTTATGACTTTAGTGCTTCATGAGTGGTGCCACAGCAGTTTGCACCTCCTAATTCCTTGTGGCTGTAGCAGTCACCACCTTCTGCTTATCTGAGCTATGCCTCTACGTTAACATAAGTCAGGATACTGGGTTCAGGCACCTAGGCAGCGAGACATTTCCCTGTGGTACATTTGACTGGGGACACATGGCTGAAGTGACATTCAGCTGCAGAGAAATATGGCTGTTTGCAAATTCCCTGTGGGCAAAGAGAAGCGCACACTGCCATGCTCACAGCTTTAATAACCAAATGGGTGGAGGAAGAAGAAGGAATGAGTGTTGTGGGGTCAGTGTAGAGTACATACTTATGTAACTACAACATGTAGAAGTGTGCTACAGCATGGAGGAAATCCTGCAGGCTACTGTCGTCACATTTATGCTCCAGTATGCGTTTTAGGTAATGTTCCCTAGACACTGTAAATGGGGTAGTGGTCCACACACTCCAGTTATAAAGGCACTGCCCATTATGCACTGCATTTGTACTGCCACTGACATGCTCTCTGGCCAGCCTACTGCTGATGCCAGCCATATTGCCTGCTGTCTCATGTTCCCTTTGGGACCATGGACATTGTTTTCCCCCTGTGCATTTGGTTATTGAAGTTGTGGGCATGGCAACATATTCTCTGTGCCCACTGGGAATTTGCAAACAGACATATTTCTGTGCAGCTGAATGTCACTTCAGCCATGTGTCCCCAGTCAAATGTACCACAGAGCAATGTCACGCTGTCTAGGCACCTGAACCCCAGGATACTTAATATTTCACAGAGCAGTACTAAAGTACAAAGTTAGGCAGTCAAAAGAGCTTGGTGAGTGGTCTGTTACTATCAGTTACAAATTCAGTAGAAAAGTATGGCAGGCAGTGCTCTCAATGCGACATTTAGTGGATTAGGGTATCTGAACATAGGTGTAGAAGTTAAATTCACAGAGGAAAAGAGAAAATAGAATGACAGCTGAACTGGGGTTGAACTCATAACCCCCTGCATTCCATGTAGACATTGTTTTGTAGTAGAATTGTTTGGGTCAGCTGAGATTGATACTGTTTTGTGGAAAGAAAAATGGTTTGACAGCTGTATATCAGTAAACTCAGCCAGAATGAGGTAGAACAGATATTGAAAGATAGCGCAACTAGTGGTTGGGTTTCCATATTTGTGTATGGAAATGTAGTCTATTCTAGTAAGAGACTGAAAATATCAGCAAAACTAGGACAAGTAGAGTGTGATATTGAAAAGGTTCATTTGAGGTGTTTCCTGAGTCAGATGTCCTTTAAAAAAGTAGTAATGATCCTGCATGTGGAAAATAGCAAAAAAGTAATATTTAAACAGCCAGTGACTCTTGAATTCAATAGCTCTGGACATTTTTGTGTCAGCATTTTAGATATAGAGCTTAAGGGAAGCAATTGTAAGAATGAAATTGTCATAGGTTTAAGAGAAACTGCATCTTCAGTTTGTCATGTTTCTGTGGATAGACTACATAAATGGCTTTTGTAATTAAGGAAACAAGAACACTGAATGTGTTTCTGACTTGAAACAGATTGTTGACATCTTTGATGTGTGCCTGAAGTGTTGCAGACCTAAGTCTAGACCTATTATTGCATGCCTCTGATCTCTTCATAGAATGACACAGGTGCTGTGCTTGTTTGAACGTGGAACCTAATACATTCATGTCATTGTGAATACAAAGAGATCTTCAGAAATTGTAAATCCATTTTCATTTGAATAAGAAAGCATGGTTCATTTCAGAAATTCTTTGGTGATGTGGGTGGAGAATTTAGTAATGTTATAATCAGAGATTTGGTAGAGAATGTAGTATTGGAATTATGACTGTGGCCGCATATAGTCGTTGCAATAATGGGCTTCTAGAACAACACACTGATACGGACAGAAATAATATTACAAGCTAGTAATGCTTTGGGTGGGAAATGGCATTGTATTGTGGTCTGATGCCAGAAATTAATACTGTGCAGTGCATCTGTGGCTGCAGTTTGTCTCAGGTTGTGTATATGTAGAAACCAGTTATCCTTTGTTTGATAAGTTTTCTGCTTTAGAAGGAACCACAAGGAGCATATCAGTGTAAGAACATATTTCAGTATTGTATAACATCATGGAGATTATTCACGGAGGCTGAGTGTTCAGACAGAATTTGGATAGCTCTACAGAAACAACTTGAATCCACAAATGAGTTTGAAGTTGAAAACAAGATGTATTACAGAAGGACTGACTGCGAAGAGTGGAAAGGTCCTAGAGTTGTCATTGGCCAGATGGAGCTATGATATTTGTGAGACATGAGGGTAGGGGTGCATCATTCCAGAGTTTATAAAGTCAGGATGAAAATGTAGGATCAGTACATCTATAAAAATGATAGTGTTGCCAAAGAATTCAGAAAATGGAAATGAAGATGAGATGCAGAATTCTGAAGCGAGCAAGAAGAAATTTAGTATCACTGGAATGAAGTGGCCATAGATACTGCAGTGAGATAGTAACCTCACTCTCAAAAATATAAAACTATTAACATCTGATGACAGCGACATAAGGATAAAACACACAGCTGAACTTGTAGGACTATTGGTAAACCTACAGAAGATACAATAATTGATAATTTAAAATTTTACATTCAGCTCATATTGCAGGCACAGAAGGGTCTACTGAAAAGTCAAGTGCAGAAGATATGCATATTGAACCATGAACTGAGCATCTCCCTCCCACGTGGAGCATAATGTTCTTTTGGCTGAGGACATATCATTTGAGTCAGCAAAATGGGGTGAGATATGAAGATGGAAAGATAATGTTTTGGAAGAAATTGGTGGTGCTGGTGATGCTGTTAATGGCCAAAAAATGCATCACCACTAGGTTGATATGCACATTAAAAGAAGTTCCAAAAGGAATTACACAAACATGCAGATTGTGGCTAAAGGATTTGAAGAACTTTGCAAAAAAGAATTTCCAAAGCATTCGTCAACATCTGCATCAAAATCTTTGTCTCCATTTGGCAATAGTTTTTTAAAAGCAGAGGAAAGTTTGTTCCGTGGATATTTGTAGGGATTTTTGCAAGGTATAAAACTGTACTGTAAGACTTGTCTGCCCCCCTCCTAAGGGAAGATGTGTGGGATGTTTGTGGAAAGTTAAGATATGTGTTTATAGTGTAGCTGATCCGTCACTGTACATGAAAGGCATCATCGTTAAATTGTGGGGGAAGAGTCTGTCAGGTTGATCTTGAGTTCTGCTGGGCATTGGGGAACATGGAACGATATTTCAATTGAGTGCTTGCCTATGACTTGGATGACTTTGTTTGGAGTAGCATACAAAGTTTTGTCACTTTATTCCTTACCTAAAGGTTCATTTCAGGATGGCTGTGAAGAGCATGATGGCTCTTGTTGTGTAGGATTGGACTTATTGGTCTTGGCTACAACTGGTACACCAAGCGATTCACATCAAAACGTCTAAATTCAGTTGTCATGAAACTGTCAAGGGCAGTGCAGAGATATGCTTAACCTATTTGTGCTGGACTTACTTGGATTAAAAATGGGGCAAATTTTCTAGGTTGTAAGGCAGTATCTCTGATACTTCCTTTTTAGCATCACCTGTAGAACATGTCACTGTAACATGTTATGATTGGAACTAAACAAGACTGTTAGAAAAAGCCATTCTACAAAAGTAGCTCCAAAGTTTCAACACATGGGGAAGGATAAATCCTTAAAACTAGTTGTCTTCAGTTATGATCCACATGGAAACCGTCCTGATGGTGGCATCCAAGGAGGGCATTTTTTTTTTTTTTGAGAACAAGGCAAAGTCTCACTTTTTGATGGCCTGAAAGTATTAGAAGAGTAGTACTTAGTATCTTGCCTTATCAGACTTAACAATGAACTGCTTTTTTAATTATTATTTGAAAAAAGAAAATAAGGAACTGCAAAAAAGACTCCAAAACAAAGCAAGCAAGCAGATAACGATAGGACAAACTCGCCACCACGGAGACCAGTTCAGGAAAGCTTTAATGTAATCCAAACGCCAAACAATCCAAAAACATGAACGCCTTAGTATAAAAATCACACACTGCGTTTTCGTCACCTTCTCGACTTCATCAGAATAACCAGTACATCAATTAGAAGTGCTTTTATATAGTCTCTACCTTCAGTTAATTGCTCATTAATTAGAATCAATTAAGATTTAAAAAAGTAGTTCAAAATTGTTCAAAACTGCTTTATCCTCCATAACACTATAAATACATTTCTGCCACACAATATATGATTCCTAAAAACTTTAAATATATATAAATATGTTAAAAACTGCAACAATATTTTTATAAATATTCTAATAAATAAATTGTGTACTTAAAAATATATGTATAATTCATAAAAAATATATAATTACATGTGGATAGAAGAACTTGCAGTTTGCTGCCGTAGGATATATATTGAAACAGTTAAAACATTCTCAGATAAATTCATATGTGAAGTACATTACAAGAGACTCATAAATACTAGAATACAAAAAAAAACATAAATATAATGCCATTCATGATATAAAAATAAAAATAAAACTATAAGAGACATATCTGGAATACATATTTTATTCTCATGATTCCAGATGAAGGAGACTATGGGAATGGCATTACATTGGTGGTGCAGACAGACACATTTGCTCCCTGCAAAAAAACTGCTTTTGTAATTGCAGTTGTGGTTTTAAGTTTTCTTTTTTTCTGATTGAACAGCATTAGAGAAAAAAAAAAACGTTTGGTGGATCAACATGTATCAGA